>NW_025228060.1:325260-528355 GCF_018294505.1 Triticum aestivum
TAGCAAAAAGGGTCAGCAATAATCAATTCAGAGATGCAAAGTTGAATAAACGCTCAACGACGGTACTGTGCTGGTCCTAGGCTAGACTGTGCTAGAGACGCGAGCCTAGAACACCAACAAAATCACGGCGCGGCACGTAAACAAGGGAAAAGCACACTCTGAATTTTTTTTTTGCTCTTTTTTTTTGCGCTGCTTTTTTTTTGCGCTCTTTTTTTTTTGCGCTGCTTTTTTTTTGCGAAAAATCACTATAATGGCGAGTGTCTCAAAACTCTTCTTAGCTCAAACTGACAGGATGGACACGAAATTTTTTTTCGACCAAATTTTTTTTTTGACTGCCCGGACCCAAAAACTGGAAACGGGTCAAAAAAAACTTCCTATAATGGCACCTGTCTCAAAACACTCAGAAACACCTAAAAATAGGATAGCCAGAAATTTTTTCGAAAAATGCGTTTTCGAAAAATTTTGGGCCTAAACGGAGCGTGGCTACCCGACTCCGGCAAGGAAACACGAATCAGAAACTAGATGGATCTCGAAAACAACCCTAATAATCAAGGAACTCGGATTGGTGGTGGATATATGGTGGTGCTATATGGCAGCGGTGGTGGTAGCGGTGGTAGTATATGGATATGGATCGATGGTGGTATATGGATACGGATTCGGAGCGGTGGCGGATAAGCGGTGGTGGTAGATGGCAGGGGCGATGATGATGGTGCGGCGGCGGCGTGACAACTTATGACCAGAACTCGAAACTCTAAAAGACTAGACTCTAAGACCAGCAACTAGACACGACGATGCAACCGCAAATTCAACAAAGCAAAACCCTAAAAAGATTATGCAAAGGCTCAGATTGGTTCGGATATGATGAACTAACCCTAAATTTTTTTTTTGTGGCTTTTTCGTGGACTGTAGGTATGAAGAACAGAACTGATCTAAACTACGAAATACTGTAAAATCTCACCGAGCAACCTGGAAATCTGATACCACTTGATAGAGGCGAGGGTCCCGATCTTTCGATGAGATGATAACTATCGATTTGGTGGAGACGACTTTGACGATCCGACTACAAACGTGCACGAGGTTGCGCCTTAGCAATCGCTAAACCAATCTCCTGAGGTTACTGACAATGCTGGAAGCACGGTCAGCCTGACCACGAAGGTCTATTCCTGCAAGCAATCGAAGAACGAGCAAGAATATGATAAAACAATCTGAATATTGCAAATATATATGAGGTAGATAATGGCGGGAATCCGGAAGCGGTCTTGGTCTGGTCGTTGGACACAAACGAAGTACACGAAGTTGCAATGGCTAACTTTTAACTAAACAAATCCCAAAGTCTAAACGATGCCCTAAGGGTTGTATATATGGAGGAAGAGGGGGGGAATTTCGTGGCCCTTGGGGGAGGGATCCGAAATCAACCCTATCTCTTGTTTCCCCACACATACGGACTCTAAAAATAGCCTATACTTATGTATTTCGATATTACATGGGCCTGGCCCAATAATAAGGTGACGCAGCACCTAAAATAGCCTCGGGACGAAATTTATGAAGTGGCATCTTGTATATTTCGTCCAAGGCTTCATGCACCCATTATGGTGGCTTCAAAGTCCTAAAATCATCACTTGTAACTCCGTTCTTGTTCCCCTTGCGCATGCCATCATCTCCATGCTTGTTCTTGCTCCAATGTTCATCCTTCTCCAAGCTAGGCCCTTCATTTGTAAGCAAAACAAATGTATCCAATTTAGGCAGCATCATATTCTCATGAACATTAGAATCATTACCAAGAAACGAAAGTACCTGGTAATTTAGTTGGCGTGCACGAGCTCTAGTAATTGGTCCAGTATGTATAGCAGCAGGGGCTGTGGGTGTAACAATTGTATTGATGTCCTCATCACCAGGGGAGCGTACGTATACACGGTGTAGAAATATGTGGAGCTGGGTTGGCTATATATGGTAGCAAAAGATTAGCAATAATCAATTCAAAGATGCAATGTTGAATAAACGCTCAACGACGGTACTGTGCTGGTCCTAGGCTAGACCGAACTAGAGACGCGAGCCTAGAACACTAATGAGGTCACGTCGTAGCACAACTAGCATCAATGAAGGACACTAAGTAGCTTTGGACAGCAAGATATAAGTGAAGATCACAACGGCAGTAAAGATAATGAGGTGAAACAACAGCCAAGCAGGATATATCAACAACTTTGTCTCCAACTTTCCTCTGAAAAAGTTTGTGCCGATTTTTTTGTTTTTTTTTCTTCTCTCTTTTTTTTCCTCACACTTTTTTTTCTTTCTCTCCTTTTTTTTCTCTGACTTTTTTTTCTCCTTTTTTTTCTCTCGTTTTTTTCTCTCTTTTTTTCTCCCTCTTTCCAAAACAAACTAGATAAGATGCAGATTGGATCAAGTGAAGATGTGAACGATCTCAACTATTATTATGAAAATGAATGATGGGTAGCACGAGGTGGAAATTGATGGATGTGTGGTGGACAGCGGAAGAGATAATGATGCAGCGGTGGCGTGACTAATGTGAACAGAACTCGAAACTCTAAACGAACTACACACTAAGACCAGCAACTCGACACGACGATGCAACCGATAATTCAACTATGCAAGCAATGAAAAGAAAATTGCAAAGGCTCAGACTGGCTTGGACCAAGGATGAATAGATCTAACTCTTTTTTGTGGCTTTTTCTTGGACAATAGGTAAGAAAATAAATCTAATCTAGGAAAACTGGAAATTCTCACCGAGCAACCTGAAAACTGATACCACTTGATAGAGGCGAGGGTCCCGATCTTTCGATGAGATGATAACTATCGATTTGGTGGAGACGACTTTGACGATCCGACTACAAACGTGCACGACGTTGCGCCTTAGCAATCGCTAAACCAACTCCGAGAGGTTATTGACCACGCCGGAGCACGATCAACCTGACCACGAAGGTCTATTCCTGCAAGCAATCGAAGAACAAGCAAGAATTTGATAAAAGCAATCTGAATATCGCGAATATGTATGAAGTATTGATAATGGTGGGGATCCGAAAAGTGGTCTTGGTCTGGTCGTTGGACACAAACGAAGCACACGAAGTTGCAATGGCTAACTTTTAACTAAACAAATCCCCCAAGGAAAAGCTACTAGATGGATCTACTTATATAGGAGCAAGGGGTGGCGGCCAAGGAGGTGGGAGGACGTCCCAAGGCAGCCTAAAACTAAATCTAGGTCGTACAAGGCCAATGGGCCCAAGTGGAGGTGATGTAACACCTTTGGACTTGTATTTTGACTCGGATTCTGCTGCAGCATCAGATTGTTTCGTCCACAACTCAACGCTCCGGACGAATTTGAAGGTGATTCCAATTGGGTTGGAAAGTGCACGAAATCTAGTTTCCAACAAAAAAAGAATCACCCAATTCGGAGTCCGTATGAAAAACTTGTGTGCGTTTTGAGTCAGGTGTGTCTGTGCTGTCCGAATCTGAATCCAGAACGTGAGAGACTTGGACTCTATCTTCTCTTGGGCCAAAAGTGACGTGAGAGAACTTTTCGGAGAGCAAATAAACATCTCTTTCTTCCTTATCTTCATATGTGGATTGTACAAATGTCCCATACACCTGCAATTAGACAAAACACAAAAGTGTGTGAATTATTTTTGTTCTGGATAACATAAATAGATTATTGAATAGTTTGCACTAGAAATCACCTTACAAATATGCATATATGCAATATTTTTGGTCATATCCAAGGTAGTCATGTCCTTATCATAATATGCAAGGAACTCGGATTGGTGGTGGTATATGGCAGCGGTGGTAGTATATGGATATGGATCGGTGGTGGTATATAGATACGGATTCGGAGCGGTGGCGGATAAGCGGTGGTGGTAGATGGCAGGGGCGATGATGATGGTGCGGCGGCGGCGTGACAACTTATGACCAGAACTCGAAACTCTAAAAGACTAGACTCTAAGACTAGCAACTAGACACGACGATGCAACCGCAAATTCAACAAAGCAAAACCCTAAAAAGATTATGCAAAGGCTCAGATTGGTTCGGATATGATGAACTAACCCTAATTTTTTTTGTGGCTTTTTCGTGGACTGTAGGTATGAAGAAAAGACTCGATCTAAACTACGAAAAACTGTAAAATCTCACCGAGCAACCTGGAAATCTGATACCACTTGATAGAGGCAAAGGTGTCCCGTCTTTCGATGAGATGATGGATATCGCTTTGGTGGAAGTCGACTTTGACGATCCGACTATGAACGTGCGAGGACGTCGCGCCTTAGCAATCGCTAAACCAACTCCGAGAGGTTATTGACCACGCCGGAGCACGATCAACCTGACCACGAGGGTCTGTTCCCTGCGAGCAAACGAAGAACAAGCAAGAAACTAAGATTGCAATCTGGATATTGCGAATATAAGATGAAATCTTTATTGATCAAGGTGGGGCTCTGTGACGCCTTTGTCTGGTCGTTGAACACAAACGAAGTACGCGAAGTTGCAGCTATGGCGAACTTTTAATCTAAACAAAACCCAAAGTCTAAACGATGCCCTAAGGGCTGTATATATGGAGGAAGAGGGGGGAATTTTGTGGCCCTTGGTGCAGGGGTCCGAAATCAACCCTATCTCTTGTTTCCCCACACATACGGACTCTAAAAATAGCCTATACTTATGTATTTCGAAATTACATGGGCCTGGCCCAATAATAAGGTGACGCAGCACCTAAATTAGCCTCGGGACGAAATTTATGAAGTGGCATCTTGTATATTTCGTCCAAGGCTTCATGCACCCCTTAGGGTGGCTTCAAAGTCCTGAAATCATCACTTGTAACTCCGTTCTTGTTCCCCTTGCGCATGCCATCATCTCCATGCTTATTCTTGCTCCAATGTTCATCCTTCTCCAAGCTAGGCCCTTTATTTGTAAGCAAAACAAATGTATCCAATTTAGGCAGCATCATATTCTCATGAACATTAGAATCATTACCAAGAAACGAAAGTACCTGGTAATTTAGTTGGCATGCACGAGCTCTAGTAATTGGTCCAGTATGTATGGCAGCAGGGGCTGTGGGTGTAACAATTGTATTGATGTCCTCATCAATGCTACCCACGAATAAACATACTATTGATGTGCCATATACTTGCATTCTCAATTTGTGTCTCCATCGTGTCATACACAATAACTATTCTTTCATGATGGATGACATGTTATTATACCATGCATCAAATTTCTTTGAGCGATGCTTATCTTGTGCTAACTCACACGTGCACATACACATCATGATGGATGATGTGTACATTTACCACGCGCACAATTTCTTTGGATTGTGTCTCTTTTGTGTAGGTACCCATGAATACTTATCAACCTCGCAATCCCACGAGTTGACAAAACGAGCTCTTGAGAGCAATGGCGATTTGGGATCCCGTGGACTATCCTTACCACCGTTCCCTTCGCGCAAGGACAACGCGCAGCTCCTCTACTTGGCTCTCACACGGCTATGGGCCATTTACCACTTGTCACATTATGCTCATTTTACCGTGTTCACTTTGCATGCTATGCTTGCTCCTATGCCTTTGCCATGCAATTGTGACCCTTGCTTGCATCTACCCATGTTTCATCATTATGCTACTTCTATGTGTATTTGCATGCTTGGTAGAGATCCTTGTTGCTTTTGCCATGTTTATCATGTGCCCCATGCTATTGATGCTTGTTGTGTTGGGAGAGTCATGATGACCCATTGCTATTCACATATGGCCTCTCGCCAATACATTCATGCTATTTTACTCATATCTTGCTTTCATGCTTGTGATATGTCATGTGCATTATTCATAACCACTATTTGCACCAATGACATGTTTGCCATGATTCCTTCTAGTATGTTGCATCTTCGCACTACTAGCTTGCTTGACTTGATTGCTATGATTGCTTGCTATGTTGCATCACCCATGTTCCACTATTACTTGCTTTCTTGGGTTGATGACATATATGCTCATGCCTCTCACATGATATATCTTGATCATTGTCTCTTGTGTCATACTTGCTCATCTCATGCGGTTGATGACAACCATCTATATGCTTTGCACATGATTCATATTGCTTCGTGTCATATATCTCCATGTGTTGCCTCTCTCATGCTAGATTTGACATGTATTGAGTGCAACAATGCTTATAGTCTTGCTCATGAGATTGCCCCCATAGCATTCTCACACATGTTTGGAGATTTTGACATATTCCTTGTGAAGCATGCTTGTCTTACCTCTTTGCACCATATACCTAGTGCCTTGAATATCGCCATTGTTGCATCATATTATTCATGCACTTGTGCTTCTAATGGTTATGTGCAAGAGAAGAGAACCATCATGATGGATGATGTGTTTATCTACCATGCGCATACGCTCTTTATTTTGCTGTGTGCATGTGTAGGATACTTGGACTTCGTGTCGACTTCCACTTCACGTGAGTTGACCATTCGAGCTCTTGAGAGCGAGCCTCATACATTCGACCATGCCTCGCTTCTACACCACATGATGAGGACATCAATACAATTGTTACACCCACAGCCCCTGCTGCTATACATACTGGACCAATTACTAGAGCTCGTGCACGCCAACTAAATTACCAGGTACTTTCGTTTCTTGGTAATGATTCTAATGTCCATGAGAATATGATGCTGCCTAAATTGGATACATTTGTTTTGCTTACAAATGAAGGGCCTAGCTTGGAGAAGGATGAACATTGGAGCAAGAACAAGCATGGAGATGATGGCATGCGCAAGGGGAACAAGAACGGAGTTACAAGTGATGATTTCAGGACTTTGAAGCCACCATAATGGGTGCATGAAGCCTTGGACGAAATATACAAGATGCCACTTCATAAATTTCGTCCCGAGGCTATTTTAGGTGCTGCGTCACCTTATTATTGGGGCAGGCCCATGTAATTTCGAAATACATAAGTATAGGCTATTTTTAGAGTCCGTATGTGTGGGGAAACAAGAGATAGGGTTGATTTCGGACCCCTCCACCAAGGGCCACGAAATTCCCCCCTCTTCCTCCATATATACAGCCCTTAGGGCATCGTTTAGACTTTGGGTTTTGTTTAGATTAAAAGTTCGCCATAGCTGCAACTTCGCGTACTTCGTTTGTGTTCAACGACCAGACAAAGGCGTCACAGAACCCCACCTTGATCAATAAAGCTTTCATCTTATATTCGCAATATCCAGATTGCAATCTTAGTTTCTTGCTTGTTCTTCGTTTGCTCGCAGGAAACAGACCCTCGTGGTCAGGTTGATCGTGCTCCGGCGTGGTCAATAACCTCTCGGAGTTGGTTTAGCGATTGCTAAGGCGCGACGTCCTCGCACGTTCGTAGTCGGATCGTCAAAGTCGACTTCCACCAAAGCGAAATCCACCATCTCATCGAAAGACGGGACACCTTTGCCTCTATCACTTGTGTGACCGTTTTGGGCTGCGGCCAACTCTCAATAGCTTCAATCTTGGCTTTATCAACTTCAATTCCCTGTGGAGTAACAACATAGCCAAGAAAAGATACTCGGTCGGTGCAAAAGGTGCACTTCCCAAGGTTACCAAACAAACGTGCATCACGTAGAGCAATAAAAACAGCACGTAAATGTTCCAAATGTTCTTCCAAAGATCTGCTATAAATCAATATGTCATCAAAGTAAACTACCACAAATCGTCCAATGAAAGCACGTAAAACTTCGTTCATTAATCTCATGAAAGTACTAGGTGCATTAGTTAACCCAAAAGGCATGACTAACCACTCATATAATCCAAACTTAGTTTTAAATGCTATTTTCCATTCATCTCCCAATTTCATATGAATTTGATGGTAGCCACTACGCAAATCAACTTTGGAGAATATTGTAGAGCCACTCAATTCATCAAGCATATCATCTAGCCTAGGAATAGGATGACGATAACGAATAGTAATATTATTAATGCCTCTACAATCAACACACATACGTGATGTACCATCCTTTTTCGGCACTAGAATAATAGGAACAGCACAAGGACTAAGGGATTCGCGTATATAACCTTTGTCGAGAAGCTCTTGTACTTGACGCATAATCTCCTTCGTCTCCTCTGGATTGGTACGGTATGGTGCACGGTTTGGCAGTGAAGCACCGGGAATTAAGTCAATCTGATGCTCAATCCCTCGAATAGGCGGTAATCCCGGTGGCACGTCTTGTGGAAAAACGTCAGCGAACTCATGCAAAATGTTAGTGACAGCAGGAGGCAAAGAGGAAGGCACGTCCTCGAATGAAAATAATGCCTCTTTGCACACAAAAGCATAGCAAACAGATTTGCTGAAATCTAGCTCATCAATATCAGATTTGGTGGCAAATAAACATGCACTTTTCAATTTAATTTCAGAAGCAACACTAGATGGTTTATTATTAGGCTTCATTTGTTGCTCAAATTCTTTTGCCACAATCTGATTTTCACTCTTATTCTTCTCCTGTTGTGCTTTATTAGCTCTATTAATATCATCTTTCAAAATGGAATCAGGAGTCATAGGAAGCAAAGTAATATTTTTATCCTTATGAACAAGAGTATAGTGATTGTTTCTACCATGGTGTACAGAATTTTTATCAAATTGCTATGGTCTACCAAGTAATAAGGAACATGCTTGCATAGGTACCACATCACAATCAACATAATCAGCATATGTAGAGATACTAAAATGCACACGAACAGTACGTGTTACCTTAACCTTGCCGCTGTTGTTGAACCATTGGATGTAGTAAGGATGGGGATGTGGTCTTGTGGTGAGAGAAAGCTTCTCCACCATCTCCATGCTAGCCAAGTTGTTGCAGCTCCCTCCGTCTATGATGACGCGCACAGAACGTTCCTTCACAACTCCCTTGGTATGGAACAAATTGTGCCTCTGATTTTGCTCAGCTTGTGTGACCTGCACACTCAAAACACGTTGAGCAACTAAACATTCATACCTGTCAGCGTCTTCAGGAGCCATGTATTGCGTCTCATGATCAGAATCATCTCCACCATGTTCTTCACGTGTAATAAGAGCCAAAGTCTCCTCATCATAGTCACTAGCGGACTCATATCCACCATCCGCGGTAGCAATCATCACACGCGGAGATTTGCATTCTCTCGCATAATGACCTCCTCCCTTACAACTGATGAGGACATCAATACAATTGTTACACCCACAGCCCCTGCTGCTATACATACTGGACCAATTACTAGAGCTCGTGCACGCCAACTAAATTACCAGGTACTTTCGTTTCTTGGTAATGATTCTAATGTTCATGAGAATATGATGCTGCCTAAATTGGATACATTTGTTTTGCTTACAAATGAAGGGCCTAGCTTGGAGAAGGATGAACATTGGAGCAAGAACAAGCATGGAGATGATGGCATGCGCAAGGGGAACAATAACGGAGTTACAAGTGATGATTTCAGGACTTTGAAGCCACCATAATGGGTGCATGAAGCCTTGGACGAAATATACAAGATGCCACTTCATAAATTTCGTCCCGAGGCTATTTTAGGTGCTGCGTCACCTTATTATTGGGCCAGGCCCATGTAATTTCGAAATACATAAGTATAGGCTATTTTTAGAGTCTGTATGTGTGGGGAAACAAGAGATAGGGTTGATTTCGGACCCCTCCACCAAGGGCCACGAAATTCCCCCCTCTTCCTCCATATATACAGCCCTTAGGGCATCGTTTAGACTTTGGGGTTTTGTTTAGATTAAAAGTTCGCCATAGCTGCAACTTCGCGTACTTCGTTTGTGTTCAACGACCAGACAAAGGCGTCACAGAACCCCACCTTGATCAATAAAGCTTTCATCTTATATTCGCAATATCCAGATTGCAATCTCAGTTTCTTGCTTGTTCTTCGTTTGCTCGCAGGAAACAGACCCTCGTGGTCAGGTTGATCGTGCTCCGGCGTGGTCAATAACCTCTTGGAGTTGGTTTAGCGATTGCTAAGGCGCGACGTCCTCGCACGTTCGTAGTCGGATCGTCAAAGTCGACTGCCACCAAAGCGATATCCATCATCTCATCGAAAGACGGGACACCTTTGCCTCTATCAAGTGGTATCAGATTTCCAGGTTGCTCGGTGAGATTTTACAGTGTTTCGTAGTTTAGATCGAGTCTGTTCTTCATACCTACAGTCCACGAAAAAGCCACAAAAAATAATTAGGGTTAGTTCATCATATCCGAACCAATCTGAGCCTTTGCATAATCTTTTTAGGGTTTTGCTTTGTTGAATTTACGGTTGCATCGTCGTGTCTAGCTACTGGTCTTAGAGTCTAGTCTTTTAGAGTTTCGAGTTCTGGTCATAAGTTGTCACGCCGCCGCCGCACCATCATCATCGCCCCTGCCATCTACCACCACCGCTTATCCGCCACCGCTCCGAATCCGTATCCATATACCACCACCAATCCGTGTCCATATACCACCACCGATCCATATCCGTATACTACCACCGCTACCACCACCGCCGCCATATACCACCACCATATATCCACCACCAATTCGAGTTCCTTGCATATTAGGTTTGTTTTCGGGATCCATCTAATTTCCGATTCGTGTTTCCTTGTCTGAGTAGGTTTCGGATTCCAGCAATCTTTTGCCGTCCGTAGAAGAGGTTGGTTTCCAAAAAAAAAAGAGTCCAGAAACCACCCTCCGTTTAGGCCCAAAATTTTCGGAAAACGCATTTGACAAAAAAAAAATTCTGGCTATCCTATTTTTAGGTGTTTCTAAGCGTATTGAGACAGTCGCCGTTATAGAAAGTTTTTTTTTGACCCATTTCCAGTTTATGGGTCAGGGCAGTAAAAAAAAAATTTTGGTCACAAAAATATCGTGCCCATCCTGTCAGTTTGTCCTGGGAAGAGTTTTGAGACACTCGCCATTATAGTGATTTTTCGCAAAAAAAAGAGAGCAGCGAAACAAAAAAAAAGCAGCGCAAAAAAAAGAGAGCGAAAAAAAAATTCGAGAGTGTGTTTTTCCCTTGTTTACGTGCAGCGCCGTGATTTTGTTAGTGTTCTAGGCTCGCGTCTCTAGCACGGTCTAGCCTAGGACCAGCACAGTATCGTCGTTGAGCGTTTATTCAACTTTGCATCTCTGAAATGATTATTGCTGACCCTTTTTGCTACCATATTATAAGCCTTCCCAGCTCCACATACATCTACGTCGTGCGTTTGACTTTCCCTGGTAATCCCCTATCCAAGCTTTGAGAAGTTTTGACTACAACGGTTGCCGATCACCACCTGCTGCTGGGTAAGAATTTGAGGTTTGCTTGACGGGTTTGTGATACACCACCACAACTTCTTAGTAGTCTGTAGGATCATATTCTTGTGTGTTTCTATTGCTGCTAACCATGCCAGGATCACAAGCCGACGAGATTGACTGGGAGAACTTATCGAACAAGGAGCTTCATGATAAGTTTCAGCAAATGATGACTGAACAGGTGCAAGATGTGCTGAACAATTTTGAAGAGGCCATGGAGAAGATTACTGGCCTTGAGAAGACGTTCGAAACAAAGCTCGATAACAGATTTAATGAATTGCTTGTGCGTCTTCCACCACCGGCTGCACCTGTCGCACCTCTGCAACAACAACAACTACGCCCCCTTTCCGAATCAGTATGGATGAGCACAACGTGTTCCTATTGAGCCAGGACAAAATTCTGGTGCCGCTGCTACTGCTGTTGGTGCTTCTTTGGCTCCTGCTACTGCTGCTGCTGGTACCCAGGAGGATGATGATTATGTGGGAGATTATGAGGATGAGGTTGATCAAAATCCGAACTACATGCAGCCACCAGCACCACCACCACCAGGTCGACCTCAGGTATATATTTGTAATGGTAGGCCTGCACCACCACCTCAGGTACGAGATGATGTCCATATTCCTAAACTGAAATTGAATATTCCACCATTTGAGGGTAGATATGTTCCTGATATATATCTTACTTGGGAGTTAGAAACTGAACAACGTTTTACATGTTTACAATATCCCGAGGAGAGACGGGTTGCTGCTGCTGTTTGTGCTTTCACTAGTTTTGCATGTGTCTGGTGGTCTGAACATTGTAGATTATATCCTATTCCAACTACTTGGGCTGCTTTGAAAACCGCTATGCGTACGCGTTGGGTTCCACCATATTATCAACGTGAATTGCTTCAAAAATTGGCATGAAGCTATGCTTGCACGTTTTCTGGGTGGATTAAATAGAGAGATTCAGACCATTCTAGACTATAAGGACTATACTAATATCACTCGTTTATTCCATCTTGCTTGTAAAGCTGAACGTGAAGTGCAGGATCGACAAGCATTGGCGCGAACTAACTTTTCTGCAGGCCGACCTTCCTCATGGACGCCGCGTGCATCTTCTACTTCAACTGCACCAGCACCTCAATCAGGTGCCTCCTACAGTCGTGATACAAGAAAACAGGAACAACCACCATTATCTGCCAAGAGCGCACCTGCCGGGCCTGCACAGAGTTCTCCTTCTTCCAGGGCATCAACAGGGCACACAAGTGATATTATTTGTCGTCGTTGTAAGGGAGGAGGTCATTATGCGAGAGAATGCAAATCTCCGCGTGTGATGATTGCTACCGCGGATGGTGGATATGAGTCCGCTAGTGACTATGATGAGGAGACATTGGCTCTTATTACACGTGAAGAACATGGTGGAGATGATTCTGATCATGAGACGCAATACATGGCTCCTGAAGACGCTGACAGGTATGAATGTTTAGTTGCTCAACGTGTTTTGAGTGTGCAGGTCACACAAGCTGAGCAAAATCAGAGGCACAATTTGTTCCATACCAAGGGAGTTGTGAAGGAACGTTTTGTGCGCGTCATAATAGACGGAGGGAGCTGCAACAACTTGGCTAGCTTGGAGATGGTGGAGAAGCTTTCTCTCACCACAAGACCACATCCACATCCTTACTACATCCAATGGTTCAACAACAGCGGCAAGGTTAAGGTAACACGTACTGTTCGTGTGCATTTTAGTATCTCTACATATGCTGATTATGTTGATTGTGATGTGGTACCTATGCAAGCATGTTCCTTATTACTTGGTAGACCATGGCAATTTGATAAAAATTCTGTACACCATGGTAGAAACAATCACTATACTCTTGTTCATTAGGATAAAAATATTACTTTGCTTCCTATGACTCCTGATTCCATTTTGAAAGATGATATTAATAGAGCTAATAAAGCACAACAGGAGAAGAATAAGAGTGAAAATCAGATTGTGGCAAAAGAATTTGAGCAACAAATGAAGCCTAATAATAAACCATCTAGTGTTGCTTCTGAAATTAAATTGAAAAGTGCATGTTTATTTGCCACCAAATCTGATATTGATGAGCTAGATTTCAGCAAATCTGTTTGCTATGCTTTTGTGTGCAAAGAGGCATTATTTTCATTCGAGGACGTGCCTTCCTCTTTGCCTCCTGCTGTCACTAACATTTTGCAGGAGTTCGCTGACGTTTTTCCACAAGACGTGCCACCGGGATTACCGCCTATTCGAGGGATTGAGCATCAGATTGACTTAATTCCCGGTGCTTCACTGCCAAACCGTGCACCATACCGTACCAATCCAGAGGAGACGAAGGAGATCATGCGTCAAGTACAAGAGCTTCTCGACAAAGGTTATATACGCGAATCCCTTAGTCCTTGTGCCGTTCCTATTATTCTAGTGCCGAAAAAGGATGGTACATCACGTATGTGTGTTGATTGTAGAGGCATTAATAATATTACTATTCGTTATCGTCATCCTATTCCTAGGCTAGATGATATGCTTGATGAATTGAGTGGCTCTACAATATTCTCCAAAGTTGATTTGCGTAGTGGCTACCATCAAATTCGTATGAAATTGGGAGATGAATGGAAAACAGCATTTAAAACTAAGTTTGGATTATATGAGTGGTTAGTCATGCCTTTTGGGTTAACTAATGCACCTGGTACTTTCATGAGATTAATGAACGAAGTTTTACGTGCTTTCATTGGACGATTTGTGGTAGTTTACTTTGATGACATATTGATTTATAGCAGATCTTTGGAAGAACATTTGGAACATTTACGTGATGTTTTTATTGCTCTACGTGATGCACGTTTGTTTGGTAACCTTGGGAAGTGCACCTTTTGCACCGACCGAGTATCTTTTCTTGGCTATGTTGTTACTCCACAGGGAATTGAAGTTGATAAAGCCAAGATTGAAGCTATTGAGAGTTGGCCGCAGCCCAAAACGGTCACACAAGTGAGGAGTTTTCTTGGCCTCGCTGGATTCTATAGGCGTTTTGTGAGAGATTTCAGCACCATTGCTGCACCTCTCAATGAGCTTACAAAGAAAGATGTGCCTTTTCTTTGGGGTACCGCACAGGAAGAAGCCTTCACGGTATTGAAAGATAAGTTGACACATGCTCCTTTACTCCAACTTCCTGATTTTAATAAGACTTTAGAGCTTGAATGTGATGCTAGTGGAATTGGATTAGGAGGTGTGTTATTACAAGATGACAAACCTGTTGCATACTTTTCTGAAACATTGAGTGGGCCTAGTCTGAATTATTCTACTTATGATAAAGAATTATATGCTCTTGTTCGGACTTTAGAAACATGGCAACATTATTTATGGCCCAAAGAATTTGTTATACATTCTGATCATGAATCTTTGAAACATATTAAAAGTCAAGCTAAACTGAATCGTAGACATGCTAAATGGGTTGAATTCATTGAGACTTTCCCTTATGTCATTAAACACAAGAAGGGAAAAGAAAATGTTATTGCTGATGCATTGTCTCGTCGCTATACTATGCTTTCACAACTTGACTTCAAAATATTTGGTTTGGAGACCATCAAAGATCAATATGTGCATGATGCTGATTTTAAAGATGTAATGCAGAATTGTAAAGAAGGAAGAATGTGGAACAAGTTTGTTGTTAACGATGGATTTGTGTTTCATGCTAACAAGCTCCGTTCGTCTTCTGTTGTTGCAGGAGGCGCATGGAGGAGGATTAATGGGACACTTTGGCGTGAAGAAGACGGAGGACGTACTTGCTACACATTTCTTTTGGCCAAAGATGAGACGGGATGTTGAGCGTTTTATTACTCGCTGCACTACATGTCAAAAAGCTAAGTCACGACTCAATCCTCATGTTTATATATGCCTTTGCCTGTACCTAGTGTTCCTTGGGAGGATATATCTATGGACTTTGTTTTAGGTTTACCTCAAACAAAGAAGGGGAGGGATAGCATATTTGTTGTCGTGGATAGATTCTCGAAAATGGCACACTTTATACCATGTCATAAAAGCGATGATGCTGTTAATGTTGCTGATTTGTTCTTTCGTGAAATTATTCGCTTGCATGGTGTGCCAAATACTATTGTTTCAGATCGTGATACTAAATTTCTTAGCCACTTTTGGAGATGTTTATGGGCTAAGTTGGGGACTAAACTGCTTTTTAGTACTACTTGTCACCCCCAGACTGCTGGACAAACTGAAGTAGTCAATAGAACGTTGTCTACTATGCTTAGGGCTGTTTTGAAGAATAATAAGAAAATGTGGGAGGAATGCTTGCCTCATATTGAATTTGCTTATAATCGTTCATTGCATTCTACTACTAAGATGTGCCCTTTTGAAGTTGTGTATGGTTTCCTACCTCGTGCACCTATTGATTTGTTGCCTCTTCCATCTTCGGAGAAGGTTAATTTTGATGCTAAACAACATGCTGAATTGATTTTAAAAATGCATGAGTTAACTAAGGAAAACATTGAGCGCATGAATGCTAAATATAAACTTGCTGGAGATAAGGGTAGAAAACATGTTGTGTTTGCACCTGGAGATCTTGTTTGGTTACATTTGCGTAAGGATAGATTTCTTGATTTGCGCAAATCAAAGTTAATGCCACGTGCTGATGGTCCCTTTAAGGTGTTAGAGAAAATAAATGATAATGCATATAAACTTGAGCTGCCTGCAGATTTTGGGGTTAGTCCCACTTTTAACATTGCAGATTTGAAGCCTTATTTGGGTGAGGAAGATGAACTTCCGTCGAGGACGACTTCATTTCAAGAAGGGGAGGATGATGAGGACATCAATACAATTGTTACACCCACAGCCCCTGCTGCTATACATACTGGACCAATTACTAGAGCTCGTGCACGCCAACTAAATTACCAGCTACTTTCGTTTCTTGGTAATGATTCTAATGTTCATGAGAATATGATGCTGCCTAAATTGGATACATTTGTTTTGCTTACAAATGAAGGGCCTAGCTTGGAGAAGGATGAACATTGGAGCAAGAACAAGCATGGAGATGATGACATGCGCAAGGGAAACAAGAACGGAGTTACAAGTGATGATTTCAGGACTTTGAAGCCACCATAATGGGTGCATGAAGCCTTGGACGAAATATACAAGATGCCACTTCATAAATTTCGTCCCGAGGCTATTTTAGGTGCTGCGTCACCTTATTATTGGGCCAGGCCCATGTAATTTCGAAATACATAAGTATAGGCTATTTTTAGAGTCCGTATGTGTGGGGAAACAAGAGATAGGGTTGATTTCGGACCCCTCCACCAAGGGCCACGAAATTCCCCCCTCTTCCTCCATATATACAGCCCTTAGGGCATCGTTTAGACTTTGGGTTTTGTTTAGATTAAAAGTTCGCCATAGCTGCAACTTCGCGTACTTCATTTGTGTTCAACGACCAGACAAAGGCGTCACAGAACCCCACCTTGATCAATAAAGCTTTCATCTTATATTCGCAATATCCAGATTGCAATCTCAGTTTCTTGCTTGTTCTTCGTTTGCTCGCAGGAAACAGACCCTCGTGGTCAGGTTGATCGTGCTCCGGCGTGGTTAATAACCTCTCGGAGCTGGTTTAGCGATTGCTAAGGCGCGACGTCCTCGCACGTTCGTAGTCGGATCGTCAAAGTCGACTGCCACCAAAGCGATATCCATCATCTCATCGAAAGACGGGACACCTTTGCCTCTATCAAATGCTCATCCTTCTCCAAGCTAGGACCTTCATTTGTAAGCAAAACAAATGTATCCAATTTAGGCAGCATCATATTCTCATGAACATTAGAATCATTACCAAGAAACGAAAGTACCTGGTAATTTAGTTGGCGTGCACGAGCTCTAGTAATTGGTCCAGTATGTATAGCAGCAGGGGCTGTGGGTGTAACAATTGTATTGATGTCCTCATCATCCTCCCCTTCTTGAAATGAAGTCGTCCTCGACGGAAGTTCATCTTCCTCACCCAAATAAGGCTTCAAATCTGCAATGTGAAAAGTGGGACTGACCCCAAAATCTGCAGGCAGCTCAAGTTTATATGCATTATCATTTATATTCTCTAACACCTTAAAGGGACCATCAGCACGTGGCATTAACTTTGATTTGCGCAAATCAGGAAATCTATCCTTACGCAAATGTAACCAAACAAGATCTCCAGGTGCAAACACAACATGTTTTCTACCCTTATCTCCAGCAAGTTTATATTTAGCATTCATACGCTCAATGTTTTCCTTAGTTAACTCATGCATTTTTAAAATCAATTCAGCACGTTGTTTAGCATCAAAATTAACCTTCTCCGAAGATGGAAGAGGCAACAAATCAATAGGTGCACGAGGTAGGAAACCATACACAACTTCAAAAGGGCACATCTTAGTAGTAGAATGCAATGAACGATTATAAGCAAATTCAATATGAGGCAAGCATTCCTCCCACATTTTCTTATTATTCTTCAAAACAGCTCTAAGCATAGTAGACAACGTTCTATTGACTACTTCAGTTTGTCCATCAGTTTGGGGGTGACAAGTAGTACTAAAAAGCAGTTTAGTCCCCAACTTAGCCCATAAACATCTCCAAAAGTGGCTCAGAAATTTAGTATCACGATCTGAAACAATAGTATTTGGCACACCATGTAAGCGAATAATTTCACGAAAGAACAAATCAGCAACATTAACAGCATCATCGCTTTTATGACATGGTATAAAGTGTGCCATTTTCGAGAATCTATCCACGACAACAAATATGCTATCCCTCCCCTTCTTTGTTCGAGGTAAACCTAAAACAAAGTCCATAGATATATCCTCCCAAGGAACACTAGGTACAGGCAAAGGCATATATAAACCATGAGGATTGAGTCGTGACTTAGCTTTTTGACATGTAGTGCAGCGAGCAATAAAACGCTCAACATCCCGTCTCATCTTTGGCCAAAAGAAATGTGTAGCAAGTACGTCCTCCGTCTTCTTCACGCCAAAGTGTCCCATTAATCCTCCTCCATGCGCCTCCTGCAACAACAAAAGACGAACGGAGCTAGCTGGAATGCATAGCTTGTTAGCACGAAACACAAATCCATCGTTAACAACAAACTTGTTGCACATTCTTCCTTCTTTACAATTCTGCATTACATCTTTAAAATCAGCATCATGCACATATTGATCTTTGATGGTCTCCAAACCAAATATTTTGAAGTCAAGTTGTGAAAGCATAGTATAGCGACGAGACAATGCATCAGCAATAACATTTTCTTTTCCCTTCTTGTGTTTAACGACATAAGGGAAAGTCTCAATGAATTCAACCCATTTAGCATGTCTACGATTCAGTTTAGCTTGACTTTTAATATGTTTCAAAGATTCATGATCAGAATGTATAACAAATTCTTTGGGCCATAAATAATGTTGCCATGTTTCTAAAGTCCGAACAAGAGCATATAATTCTTTATCATAAGTAGAATAATTCAGACTAGGCCCACTCAATTTTTCAGAAAAGTATGCAACAGGTTTGCCATCTTGTAATAACACACCTCCTAATCCAATTCCACTAGCATCACATTCAAGCTCAAAAGTCTTATTAAAATCAGGAAGTTGGAGTAAAGGAGCATGTGTCAACTTATCTTTCAATACCGTGAAGGCTTCTTCCTGTGCAGTACCCCAAAGAAAAGGCACATCTTTCTTTGTAAGCTCATTGAGAGGTGCAGCAATGGTGCTGAAATCTCTCACAAAACGCCTATAGAATCCAGCGAGGCCAAGAAAACTCCTGACTTGTGTGACCGTTTTGGGCTGCGGCCAACTCTCAATAGCTTCAATCTTGGCTTTATCAACTTCAATTCCCTGTGGAGTAACAACATAGCCAAGAAAAGATACTTGGTCGGTGCAAAAGGTGCACTTCCCAAGGTTACCAAACAAACGTGCATCACGTAGAGCAATAAAAACAGCACGTAAATGTTCCAAATGTTCTTCCAAAGATCTGCTATAAATCAATATGTCATCAAAGTAAACTACCACAAATCGTCCAATGAAAGCACGTAAAACTTCGTTCATTAATCTCATGAAAGTACTAGGTGCATTAGTTAACCCAAAAGGCATGACTAACCACTCATATAATCCAAACTTAGTTTTAAATGCTGTTTTCCATTCATCTCCCAATTTCATACGCATTTGATGGTAGCCACTACGCAAATCAACTTTGGAGAATATTGTAGAGCCACTCAATTCATCAAGCATATCATCTAGCCTAGGAATAGGATGACGATAACGAATAGTAATATTATTAATGCCTCTACAATCAACACACATACGTGATGTACCATCCTTTTTCGGCACTAGAATAATAGGAACAGCACAAGGACTAAGGGATTCGCGTATATAACCTTTGTCGAGAAGCTCTTGTACTTGACGCATAATCTCCTTCGTCTCCTCTGGATTGGTATGGTATGGTGCACGGTTTGGCAGTGAAGCACCGGGAATTAAGTCAATCTGATGCTCAATCCCTCGAATAGGCGGTAATCCCGGTGGCACGTCTTGTGGAAAAACGTCAGCGAACTCCTGCAAAATGTTAGTGACAGCAGGAGGCAAAGAGTGATAGAGGCAAAGGTGTCCCGTCTTTCGATGAGATGGTGGATTTCGCTTTGGTGGAAGTCGACTTTGACGATCCGACTACGAACGTGCGAGGACGTCGCGCCTTAGCAATCGCTAAACCAACTCCGAGAGGTTATTGACCACGCCGGAGCACGATCAACCTGACCACGAGGGTCTGTTTCCTGCGAGCAAACGAAGAACAAGCAAGAAACTAAGATTGCAATCTGGATATTGCGAATATAAGATGAAAGCTTTATTGATCAAGGTGGGGTTCTGTGACGCCTTTGTCTGGTCGTTGAACACAAACGAAGTACGCGAAGTTGCAGCTATGGCGAACTTTTAATCTAAACAAAACCCTCAGTCTAAACGATGCCCTAAGGGCTGTATATATGGAGGAAGAGGGGGGAATTTCGTGGCCCTTGGTGGAGGGGTCCGAAATCAACCCTATCTCTTGTTTCCCCACACATACGGACTCTAAAAATAGCCTATACTTATGTATTTCGAAATTACATGGGCCTGGCCCAATAATAAGGTGACGCAGCACCTAAAATAGCCTCGGGACGAAATTTATGAAGTGGCATCTTGTATATTTCGTCCAAGGCTTCATGCACCCATTATGGTGGCTTCAAAGTCCTGAAATCATCACTTGTAACTCCGTTCTTGTTTCCCTTGCGCATGTCATCATCTCCATGCTTGTTCTTGCTCCAATGTTCATCCTTCTCCAAGCTAGGCCCTTCATTTGTAAGCAAAACAAATGTATCCAATTTAGGCAGCATCATATTCTCATGAACATTAGAATCATTACCAAGAAACGAAAGTAGCTGGTAATTTAGTTGGCGTGCACGAGCTCTAGTAATTGGTCCAGTATGTATAGCAGCAGGGGCTGTGGGTGTAACAATTGTATTGATGTCCTCATCATCCTCCCCTTCTTGAAATGAAGTCGTCCTCGACGGAAGTTCATCTTCCTCACCCAAATAAGGCTTCAAATCTGCAATGTTAAAAGTGGGACTAACCCCAAAATCTGCAGGCAGCTCAAGTTTATATGCATTATCATTTATTTTCTCTAACACCTTAAAGGGACCATCAGCACGTGGCATTAACTTTGATTTGCGCAAATCAAGAAATCTATCCTTACGCAAATGTAACCAAACAAGATCTCCAGGTGCAAACACAACATGTTTTCTACCCTTATCTCCAGCAAGTTTATATTTAGCATTCATGCGCTCAATGTTTTCCTTAGTTAACTCATGCATTTTTAAAATCAATTCAGCATGTTGTTTAGCATCAAAATTAACCTTCTCCGAAGATGGAAGAGGCAACAAATCAATAGGTGCACGAGGTAGGAAACCATACACAACTTCAAAAGGGCACATCTTAGTAGTAGAATGCAATGAACGATTATAAGCAAATTCAATATGAGGCAAGCATTCCTCCCACATTTTCTTATTATTCTTCAAAACAGCCCTAAGCATAGTAGACAACGTTCTATTGACTACTTCAGTTTGTCCATCAGTTTGGGGGTGCCAAGTAGTACTAAAAAGCAGTTTAGTCCCCAACTTAGCCCATAAACATCTCCAAAAGTGACTAAGAAATTTAGTATCACGATCTGAAACAATAGTATTTGGCACACCATGCAAGCGAATAATTTCACGAAAGAACAAATCAGCAACATTAACAGCATCATCGCTTTTATGACATGGTATAAAGTGTGCCATTTTCGAGAATCTATCCACGACAACAAATATGCTATCCCTCCCCTTCTTTGTTCGAGGTAAACCTAAAACAAAGAGCATATAATTCTTTGGGCCATAAATAATGTTGCCATGTTTCTAAAGTCCGAACAAGAGCATATAATTCTTTATCATAAGTAGAATAATTCAGACTAGGCCCACTCAATTTTTCAGAAAAGTAAGCAACAGGTTTGCCATCTTGTAATAACACACCTCCTAATCCAATTCCACTAGCATCACATTCAAGCTCAAAAGTCTTATTAAAATCAGGAAGTTGGAGTAAAGGAGCATGTGTCAACTTATCTTTCAATACCGTGAAGGCTTCTTCCTGTGCGGTACCCCAAAGAAAAGGCACATCTTTCTTTGTAAGCTCATTGAGAGGTGCAGCAATGGTGCTGAAATCTCTCACAAAACGCCTATAGAATCCAGCGAGGCCAAGAAAACTCCTCACTTGTGTGACCGTTTTGGGCTGCGGCCAACTCTCAATAGCTTCAATCTTGGCTTTATCAACTTCAATTCCCTGTGGAGTAACAACATAGCCAAGAAAAGATACTCGGTCGGTGCAAAAGGTGCACTTCCCAAGGTTACCAAACAAATGTGCATCACGTAGAGCAATAAAAACAGCACGTAAATGTTCCAAATGTTCCTCCAAAGATCTGCTATAAATCAATATGTCATCAAAGTAAACTACCACAAATCGTCCAATGAAAGCACGTAAGACTTCGTTCATTAATCTCATGAAAGTACTAGGTGCATTAGTTAACCCAAAAGGCATGACTAACCACTCATATAATCCAAACTTAGTTTTAAATGTTGTTTTCCATTCATCTCCCAATTTCATACGAATTTGATGGTAGCCACTACGCAAATCAACTTTGGAGAATATTGTAGAGCCACTCAATTCATCAAGCATATCATCTAGCCTAGGAATAGGATGACGATAACGAATAGTAATATTATTAATGCCTCTACAATCAACACACATACGTGATGTACCATCCTTTTTCGGCACTAGAATAATAGGAACAGCACAAGGACTAAGGGATTCGCGTATATAACCTTTGTCGAGAAGCTCTTGTACTTGACGCATAATCTCCTTCGTCTCCTCTGGATTGGTACGGTATGGTGCACGGTTTGGCAGTGAAGCACCGGGAATTAAGTCAATCTGATGCTCAATCCCTCGAATAGGCGGTAATCCCGGTGGCACGTCTTGTGGAAAAACGTCAGCGAACTCCTGCAAAATGTTAGTGACAGCAGGAGGCAAAGAGGAAGGCACGTCCTCGAATGGAAATAATGCCTCTTTGCACACAAAAGCATAGCAAACAGATTTGCTGAAATCTAGCTCATCAATATCAGATTTGGTGGCAAATAAACATGCACTTTTCAATTTAATTTCAGAAGCAACACTAGATGGTTTATTATTAGGCTTCATTTGTTGCTCAAATTCTGTTGCCACAATCTGATTTTCACTCTTATTCTTCTCATGTTGTGCTTTATTAGCTCTATTAATATCATCTTTCAAAATGGAATCAGGAGTCATAGGAAGTAAAGTAATATTTTTATCCTTATGAACAAGAGTATAGTGATTGTTTCTAACATGGTGTACAGAATTTTTATCAAATTGCCATGGTCTACCAAGTAATAAGGAACATGCTTGCATAGGTACCACATCACAATCAACATAATCAGCATATGTAGAGATACTAAAATGCACACGAACAGTACGTGTTACCTTAACCTTGCCGCTGTTGTTGAACCATTGGATGTAGTAAGGATGTGGATGTGGTCTTGTGGTGAGAGAAAGCTTCTCCACCATCTCCATGCTAGCCAAGTTGTTACAGCTCCCTCCGTCTATTATGACGCGCACAGAACGTTGCTTCACAACTCCTTTGGTATGGAACAAATTGTGCCTCTGATTTTGCTCAGCTTGTGTGACCTGCACACTCAAAACACGTTGAGCAACTAAACATTCATACCTGTCAGCGTCTTCAGGAGCCATGTATTGCGTCTCATGATCAGAATCATCTCCACCATGTTCTTCACGTGTAATAAGAGCCAATGTCTCCTCATCATAGTCACTAGCGGACTCATATCCACCATCCGCGGTAGCAATCATCACACGCGGAGATTTGCATTCCCTCGCATAATGACCTCCTCCCTTACAACGACGACAAATAATATCACTTGTGTGCCCTGTTGATGCCATGGAAGAAGAAGAACGCTGTGCAGGCCCCGCAGGTGCGCTCTTGGCAGATAATGGTGGTTGTTCCTGTTTTCTTGTATCACGACTGTAGGAGGCACCTGATTGAGGTGCTGGTGCAGTTGAAGTAGAAGATGCACGCGGCGTCCATGAGGAAGGTCGGCCTGCAGAAAAGTTAGTTCGTGCCAATGCTTGTCGATCCTGCACTTCACGTTCAGCTTTACAAGCAAGATGGAATAAACGAGTGATATTAGTATACTCCTTATAGTCTAGAATGGTCTGAATCTCTCTATTTAATCCACCCAGAAAACGTGCAAGCATAGCTTCATTCTCCTCAACAATACCACATCGAATCATGCCAGTTTGTAATTCCTGATAATATTCTTCTACAGAATTTTTTCCTTGTCATAAACGCTGCAAGTTTTGAAGCAATTCACGTTGATAATATGGTGGAACCCAACGCGTACGCATAGCAGTTTTCAAAGCAGCCCAAGTAGTTGGAATAGGATATAATCTACAATGTTCAGACCACCATACACATGCAAAACTAGTGAAAGCACAAACAGCAGCAGCAACTCGTCTCTCCTCAGGATATTGTAAACATGTAAATCGTTGTTCAGTTTCTAACTCCCAAGTAAGATATATATCAGGAACATATCTACCCTCAAATGGTGGAATATTCAATTTCAGTTTAGGAATATGGACATCATCTCGTACCTGAGGTGGTGGTGCAGGCCTACCATGACGAATATATACCTGAGGTCGACCTGCTGGTGGTGGTGCTGGTGGCTGCTCGTAGATCTGATTTTGATCAACCTCATCCTCATAATCGCCCGCATACTCATCATCCTCCTGGGTACCAGCAGGAGCAGTAGCAGGAGCCAAAGAAACACCAACAGCAGTAACAGCGGCACCAGAATTTTGTCCTGGCACAATAGGAACACGCTGTGCTCGTCCATACTGATTCGGAAAGGGGGCGTAGTTGTTGTTGTTGCAGAGGTGCGACAGGTGCAGCCGGTGGTGGAAGACGCGCAAGCAGTTCATTAAATCTGTTATCGAGCTTTGTTTCGAACGTCTTCTCAAGGCCAGTGATCTTCTCCATGGCCTCTTCAAAATTGTTCAGCACATCTTGTACCTGTTCAGTCATCATTTGCTGAAACTTATCATGAAGCTCCTTGTTCGATAAGTTCTCCCAGTCAATCTCGTCGGCTTGTGATCCTGGCATGGTTAGCAGCAATAGAAACACACAAGAATATGATCCTACAGACTACTAAGAAGTGGTGGTGGTGTATCACAAATCCGTCAAGCAAATCTCAAATTCTTACCAGTTCTTACCCAGCAGCAGGCGGTGATCGGCAACCGTTGTAGTCAAAAACTCTCAAAGCTTGGATAGAGCGATTACCAGGGAGAGTCAAACACACGACGTAGATGTATGTGGAGCTGGGAAGGCTTATAGTATGGTAGCAAAAAGGGTCAGCAATTGATAGAGGCGGAGGTGTCCCGTCTTTCGATGAGATGATGGATTTCGCTTTGGTGGAAGTCGACTTTGACGATTCGACTACGAACGTGCGAGGACGTCGCGCCTTAGCAATCGCTAAACCAACTCCGAGAGGTTATTGACCACGCCGGAGCACGATCAACCTGACCACGAGGGTCTGTTTCCTGCGAGCAAACGAAGAACAAGCAAGAAACTGAGATTGCAATCTGGATATTGCGAATATAAGATGAAAGCTTTATTGATCAAGGTGGGGTTCTGTGACGCCTTTGTCTGGTCGTTGAACACAAACGAAGTACGCGAAGTTGCAGCTATGGCGAACTTTTAATCTAAACAAAACCCAAAGTCTAAACGATGCCCTAAGGGCTGTATATATGGAGGAAGGGGGGGGGGGAATTTCGTGGCCCTTGGTGGAGGGGTCCGAAATCAACCCTATCTCTTGTTTCCCCACACATACGGACTCTAAAAATAGCCTATACTTATGTATTTCGAAATTACATGGGCCTGGCCCAATAATAAGGTGACGCAGCACCTAAAATAGCCTCGGGACGAAATTTATGAAGTGGCGTCTTGTATATTTCGTCCAAGGCTTCATGCACCCATTATGGTGGCTTCAAAGTCCTGAAATCATCACTTGTAACTCCGTTCTTGTTTCCCTTGCGCATGCCATCATCTCCATGCTTGTTCTTGCTCCAATGTTCATCCTTCTCCAAGCTAGGCCCTTCATTTGTAAGCAAAACAAATGTATCCAATTTAGGCAGCATCATATTCTCATGAACATTAGAATAATTACCAAGAAACGAAAGTACCTGGTAATTTAGTTGGCGTGCACGAGCTCTAGTAATTGGTCCAGTATGTATAGCAGCAGGGGCTGTGGGTGTAACAATTGTATTGATGTCCTCATCAGATGGTCTCCAAACCAAATATTTTGAAGTCAAGTTGTGAAAGCATAGTATAGCGACGAGACAATGCATCAGCAATAACATTTTCTTTTCCCTTCTTGTGTTTAATGACATAAGGGAAAGTCTCAATGAATTCAACCCATTTAGCATGTCTACGATTCAGTTTAGCTTGACTTTTAATATGTTTCAAAGATTCATGATCAGAATGTATAACAAATTCTTTGGGCCATAAATAATGTTGCCATGTTTCTAAAGTCCGAACAAGAGCATATAATTCTTTATCATAAGTAGAATAATTCAGACTAGGCCCACTCAATTTTTCAGAAAAGTATGCAACAGGTTTGCCATCTTGTAATAACACACCTCCTAATCCAATTCCACTAGCATCACATTCAAGCTCAAAAGTCTTATTAAAATCAGGAAGTTGGAGTAAAGGAGCATGTGTCAACTTATCTTTCAATACCGTGAAGGCTTCTTCCTGTGCAGTACCCCAAAGAAAAGGCACATCTTTCTTTGTAAGCTCATTGAGAGGTGCAGCAATGGTGCTGAAATCTCTCACAAAACGCCTATAGAATCCAGCGAGGCCAAGAAAACTCCTGACTTGTGTGACCGTTTTGGGCTGCGGCCAACTCTCAATAGCTTCAATCTTGGCTTTATCAACTTCAATTCCCTGTGGAGTAACAACATAGCCAAGAAAAGATACTTGGTCGGTGCAAAAGGTGCACTTCCCAAGGTTACCAAACAAACGTGCATCACGTAGAGCAATAAAAACAGCACGTAAATGTTCCAAATGTTCTTCCAAAGATCTGCTATAAATCAATATGTCATCAAAGTAAACTACCACAAATCGTCCAATGAAAGCACGTAAAACTTCGTTCATTAATCTCATGAAAGTACTAGGTGCATTAGTTAACCCAAAAGGCATGACTAACCACTCATATAATCCAAACTTAGTTTTAAATGCTGTTTTCCATTCATCTCCCAATTTCATACGAATTTGATGGTAGCCACTACGCAAATCAACTTTGGAGAATATTGTAGAGCCACTCAATTCATCAAGCATATCATCTAGCCTAGGATGACGATAACGAATAGTAATATTATTAATGCCTCTACAATCAACACACATACGTGATGTACCATCCTTTTTCGGCACTAGAATAATAGGAACAGCACAAGGACTAAGGGATTCGCGTATATAACCTTTGTCGAGAAGCTCTTGTACTTGACGCATAATCTCCTTCGTCTCCTCTGGATTGGTACGGTATGGTGCACGGTTTGGCAGTGAAGCACCGGGAATTAAGTCAATCTGATGCTCAATCCCTCGAATAGGCGGTAATCCCGGTGGCACGTCTTGTGGAAAAACGTCAGCGAACTCCTGCAAAATGTTAGTGACAGCAGGAGGCAAAGAGGAAGGCACGTCCTCGAATGAAAATAATGCCTCTTTGCACACAAAAGCATAGCAAACAGATTTATTGAAATCTAGCTCATCAATATCAGATTTGGTGGCAAATAAACATGCACTTTTCAATTTAATTTCAGAAGCAACACTAGATGGTTTATTATTAGGCTTCATTTGTTGCTCAAATTCTTTTGCCACAATCTGATTTTCACTCTTATTCTTCTCCTGTTGTGCTTTATTAGCTCTATTAATATCATCTTTCAAAATGGAATCAGGAGTCATAGGAAGCAAAGTAATATTTTTATCCTTATGAACAAGAGTATAGTGATTGTTTCTACCATGGTGTACAGAATTTTTATCAAATTGCCATGGTCTACCAAGTAATAAGGAACATGCTTGCATAGGTACCACATCACAATCAACATAATCAGCATATGTAGAGATACTAAAATGCACACGAACAGTACGTGTTACCTTAACCTTGCCGCTGTTGTTGAACCATTGGATGTAGTAAGGATGTGGATGTGGTCTTGTGGTGAGAGAAAGCTTCTCCACCATCTCTATGCTAGCGAAGTTGTTGCAGCTCCCTCCGTCTATTATGACGCGCACAGAACGTTCCTTCACAACTCCCTTGGTATGGAACAAATTGTGCCTCTGATTTTGCTCAGCTTGTGTGACCTGCACACTCAAAACACGTTGAGCAACTAAACATTCATACCCGTCAGCGTCTTCAGGAGCCATGTATTGCGTCTCATGATCAGAATCATCTCCACCATGTTCTTCACGTGTAATAAGAGCCAATGTCTCCTCATCATAGTCACTAGCGGACTCATATCCACCATCCACGGTAGCAATCATCACACGCGGAGATTTGCATTCCCTCGCATAATGACCTCCTCCCTTACAACGACGACAAATAATATCACTTGTGTGCCCTGTTGATGCCATGGAAGAAGAAGAACGCTGTGCAGGCCCCGCAGGTGCGCTCTTGGCAGATAATGGTGGTTGTTCCTGTTTTCTTGTATCACGACTGTAGGAGGCACCTGATTGAGGTGCTGGTGCAGTTGAAGTAGAAGATGCACGCGGCGTCCATGAGGAAGGTCGGCCTGCAGAAAAGTTAGTTCGCGCCAATGCTTGTCGATCCTGCACTTCACGTTCAGCTTTACAAGCAAGATGGAATAAACGAGTGATATTAGTATACTCCTTATAGTCTAGAATGGTCTGAATCTCTCTATTTAATCCACCCAGAAAACGTGCAAGCATAGCTTCATTCTCCTCAACAATACCACATCGAATCATGCCAGTTTGTAATTCCTGATAATATTCTTCTACAGAATTTTTTCCTTGTCTTAAACACTGCAATTTTTGAAGCAATTCACGTTGATAATATGGTGGAACCCAACGCGTACGCGTAGCAGTTTTCAAAGCAGCCCAAGTAGTTGGAATAGGATATAATCTACAATGTTCAGACCACCATACACATGCAAAACTAGTGAAAGCACAAACAGCAGCAGCAACTCGTCTCTCCTCAGGATATTGTAAACATGTAAATCGTTGTTCAGTTTCTAACTCCCAAGTAAGATCTATATCAGGAACATATCTACCCTCAAATGGTGGAATATTCAATTTCAGTTTAGGAATATGGACATCATCTCGTACCTGAGGTGGTGGTGCAGGCCTACCATTACGAATATATACCTGAGGTCGACCTGCTGGTGGTGGTGCTGGTGGCTGCTCGTAGATCTGATTTTGATCAACCTCATCCTCATAATCACCCGCATACTCATCCTCCTCCTGGGTACCAGTAGGAGCAGTAGCAGGAGCCAAAGAAACACCAACGGCAGTAACAGCGGCACCAGAATTTTGTCCTAGCACAATAGGAACACGCTGTGCTCGTCCATACTGATTCGGAAGGGGGCGTAGTTGTTGTTGTTGCAGAGGTGCGACAGGTGCAGCCGGTGGTGGAAGACGCGCAAGCAGTTCATTAAATCTGTTATCAAGCTTTGTTTCGAACGTCTTCTCAAGGCCAGTGATCTTCTCCATGGCCTCTTCAAAATTGTTCAGCACATCTTGTACCTGTTCAGTCATCATTTGCTGAAACTTATCATGAAGCTCCTTGTTCGATAAGTTCTCCCAGTCAATCTCGTCGGCTTGTGATCCTGGCATGGTTAGCAGCAATAGAAACACACAAGAATATGATCCTACAGACTACTAAGAAGTGGTGGTGGTGTATCACAAATCCGTCAAGCAAATCTCAACTTCTTACCAGTTCTTACCCAGCAGCAGGCGGTGATTGGCAACCGTTGTAGTCAAAAACTCTCAAAGCTTGGATAGAGCGATTACCAGGGAGAGTCAAACACACGACGTAGATGTATGTGGAGCTGGGAAGGCTTATAGTATGGTAGCAAAAAGGGTCAGCAATAATCAATTCAGAGATGCAAAGTTGAATAAACGCTCAACGACGGTACTGTGCTGGTCCTAGGCTAGACTGTGCTAGAGACGCGAGCCTAGAACACCAACAAAATCACGGCGCAGGACGTAAACAAGGGAAAAGCACACTCTGGAATTTTTTCTTCGCTCTATTTTTTTTTGCGCTCTTTTTTTTTTGCGCTGCTTTTTTTTTGCGAAAAATCACTATAATGGCGAGTGTCTCAAAACTCTTCCTAGGTCAAACTGACAGGATGGGCACGGAATTTTTTTTTTCGACAATTTTTTTTTCGACTGCCCGGACCCAAAAACTGGAAACAGGTCAAAAAAAACTTCCTATAATGGCACCTGTCTCAAAACACTCAGAAACACCTAAAAATAGGATAGCCAGAATTTTTTTCGAAAAATGCGTTTTCGAAAAATTTTGGGCCTAAACGGAGCGTGGCTACCCGACTCTTTTTTTTTCGTGGACTGTAGGTATGAAGAACAGACTCGATCTAAACTACGAAAAACTGTAAAATCTCACCGAGCAACCTGGAAATCTGATACCACTTGATAGTGGCAAAGGTGTCCCGTCTTTCGATGAGATGATGGATATCGCTTTGGTGGAAGTCGACTTTGACGATCCGACTACGAACGTGCGAGGACGTCGCGCCTTAGCAATCGCTAAACCAACTCCGAGAGGTTATTGACCACGCCGGAGCACGATCAACCTGACCACGAGGGTCTGTTTCCTGCGAGCAAATGAAGAACAAGCAAGAAACTAAGATTGCAATCTGGATATTGCGAATATAAGATGAAAGCTTTATTGATCAAGGTGGGGTTCTGTGACGCCTTTGTCTGGTCGTTGAACACAAACGAAGTACGCGAAGTTGCAGCTATGGCGAACTTTTAATCTAAACAAAACCCAAAGTCTAAACGATGCCCTAAGGGCTGTATATATGGAGGAAGAGGGGGGAATTTCGTGGCCCTTGGTGGAGGGGTCCGACATCAACCCTATCTCTTGTTTCCCCACACATACGGACTCTAAAAATAGCCTATACTTATGTATTTCGAAATTACATGGGCCTGGCCCAATAATAAGGTGACGCAGCACCTAAAATAGCCTCGGGACGAAATTTATGAAGTGGCATCTTGTATATTTCGTCCAAGGCTTCATGCACCCATTATGGTGGCTTCAAAGTCCTGAAATCATCACTTGTAACTCCGTTCTTGTTCCCCTTGCGCGTGCCATCATCTCCATGCTTGTTCTTGCTCCAATGTTCATCCTTCTCCAAGCTAGGCCCTTCATTTGTAAGCAAAACAAATGTATCCAATTTAGGCAGCATCATATTCTCATGAACATTAGAATCATTACCAAGAAACGAAAGTACCTGGTAATTTAGTTGGCGTGCACGAGCTCTAGTAATTGGTCCAGTATGTATAGCAGCAGGGGCTGTGGGTGTAACAATTGTATTGATGTCCTCATCAATATTCCTAAACTTAAATTGAATATTCCACCATTTGAGGGTAGATATGTTCCTGATATATATCTTACTTGGGAGTTAGAAACTGAACAACGTTTTACATGTTTACAATATCCCGAGGAGAGACGGGTTGCTGCTGCTGTTTGTGCTTTCACTAGTTTTGCATGTGTCTGGTGGTCTGAACATTGTAGATTATATCCTATTCCAACTACTTGGGCTGCTTTGAAAACCGCTATGCGTACGCGTTGGGTTCCACCATATTATCAACGTGAATTGCTTCAAAAATTGCAGCGTTTAAGACAAGGAAAAAATTCTGTAGAAGAATATTATCAGGAATTACAAACTGGCATGATTCGATGTGGTATTGTTGAGGAGAATGAAGCTATGCTTGCACGTTTTCTGGGTGGATTAAATAGAGAGATTCAGACCATTCTAGACTATAAGGAGTATACTAATATCACTCGTTTATTCCATCTTGCTTGTAAAGCTGAACGTGAAGTGCAGGACCGACAAGCATTGGCGCGAACTAACTTTTCTGCAGGCCGACCTTCCTCATGGACGCCGCGTGCATCTTCTACTTCAACTGCACCAGCACCTCAATCAGGTGCCTCCTACAGCCGTGATACAAGAAAACAGGAACAACCACCATTATCTGCCAAGAGCGCACCTGCCGGGCCTGCATAGAGTTCTCCTTCTTCCAGGGCATCAACAGGGCACACAAGTGATATTATTTGTCGTCGTTGTAAGGGAGGAGGTCATTATGCGAGAGAATGCAAATCTCCGCGTGTGATGATTGCTACCGCGGATGGTGGATATGAGTCCGCTAGTGACTATGATGAGGAGACATTGGCTCTTATTACACGTGAAGAACATGGTGGAGATGATTCTGATCATGAGACGCAATACATGGCTCCTGAAGACGCTGACAGGTATGAATGTTTAGTTGCTCAACGTGTTTTGAGTGTGCAGGTCACACAAGCTGAGCAAAATCAGAGGCACAATTTGTTCCATACCAAGGGAGTTGTGAAGGAACGGTCTGTGCGCGTCATAATAGACGGAGGGAGCTGCAACAACTTGGCTAGCATGGAGATGGTGGAGAAGCTTTCTCTCACCACAAGACCACATCCACATCCTTACTACATCCAATGGTTCAACAACAGCGGCAAGGTTAAGGTAACACGTACTGTTCGTGTGCATTTTAGTATCTCTACATATGCTGATTATGTTGATTGTGATGTGGTACCTATGCAAGCATGTTCCTTATTACTTGGTAGACCATGGCAATTTGATAAAAATTCTGTACACCATGGTAGAAACAATCACTATACTCTTGTTCATAAGGATAAAAATATTACTTTGCTTCCTATGACTCCTGATTCCATTTTGAAAGATGATACTAATAGAGCTAATAAAGCAAAACAGGAGACGAATAAGAGTGAAAATCAGATTGTGGCAAAAGAATTTGAGCAACAAATGAAGCCTAATAATAAACCATCTAGTGTTGCTTCAGAAATTAAATTGAAAAGTGCATGTTTATTTGCCACCAAATCTGATATTGATGAGCTAGATTTCAGCAAATCTGTTTGCTATGCTTTTGTGTGCAAAGAGGCTGATAGAGGCAAAGGTGTCCCGTCTTTCGATGAGATGGTGGATTTCGCTTTGGTGGAAGTCGACTTTGACGATCCGACTACGAACGTGCGAGGACGTCGCGCCTTAGCAATCGCTAAACCAACTCCGAGAGGTTATTGACCACGCCGGAGCACGATCAACCTGACCACGAGGGTCTGTTTCCTGCGAGCAAACGAAGAACAAGCAAGAAACTAAGATTGCAATCTGGATATTGCGAATATAAGATGAAAGCTTTATTGATCAAGGTGGGGTTCTGTGACGCCTTTGTCTGGTCGTTGAACACAAACGAAGTACGCGAAGTTGCAGCTATGGCGAACTTTTAATCTAAACAAAACCCAAAGTCTAAACGATGCCCTAAGGGCTGTATATATGGAGGAAGAGGGGGGAATTTCGTGGCCCTTGGTGGAGGGGTCCGAAATCAACCCTATCTCTTGTTTCCCCACACATAAGGACTCTAAAAATAGCCTATACTTATGTATTTCGAAATTACATGGGCCTGGCCCAATAATAAGGTGACGCAGCACCTAAAATAGCCTCGGGACGAAATTTATGAAGTGGCATCTTGTATATTTCGTCCAAGGCTTCATGCACCCATTATGGTGGCTTCAAAGTCCTGAAATCATCACTTGTAACTCCGTTCTTGTTCCCCTTGCGCATGCCATCATCTCCATGCTTGTTCTTGCTCCAATGTTCATCCTTCTCCAAGCTAGGCCCTTCATTTGTAAGCAAAACAAATGTATCCAATTTAGGCAGCATCATATTCTCATGAACATTAGAATCATTACCAAGAAACGAAAGTACCTGGTAATTTAGTTGGCGTGCACGAGCTCTAGTAATTGGTCCAGTATGTATAGCAGCAGGGGCTGTGGGTGTAACAATTGTATTGATGTCCTCATCACGTGACTTAGCTTTTTGACATGTAGTGCAGCGAGTTATAAAACGCTCAACATCCCGTCTCATCTTTGGCCAAAAGAAATGTGTAGCAAGTACGTCCTCCGTCTTCTTCACGCCAAAGTGTCCCAGTAATCCTCCTCCATGCGCCTCCTGCAACAACAAAAGACGAACGGAGCTAGCTGGAATGCATAGCTTGTTAGCACGAAACACAAATCCATCGTTAACAACAAACTTGTTCCACATTCTTCCTTCTTTACAATTCTGCGTTACATATTTAAAATCAGCATCATGCACATATTGATCTTTGATGGTCTCCAAACCAAATATTTTGAAGTCAAGTTGTGAAAGCATAGTATAGCGACGAGACAATGCATCAGCAATAACATTTTCTTTTCCCTTCTTGTGTTTAATGACATAAGGGAAAGTCTCAATGAATTCAACCCATTTAGCATGTCTACGATTCAGTTTAGCTTGACTTTTAATATGTTTCAAAGATTCATGGTCAGAATGTATAACAAATTCTTTGGGCCATAAATAATGTTGCCATGTTTCTAAAGTCCGAACAAGAGCATATAATTCTTTATCATAAGTAGAATAATTCAGACTAGGCCCACTCAATTTTTCAGAAAAGTATGCAACAGGTTTGCCATCTTGTAATAACACACCTCCTAATCCAATTCCACTAGCATCACATTCAAGCTCAAAAGTCTTATTAAAATCAGGAAGTTGGAGTAAAGGAGCATGTGTCAACTTATCTTTCAATACCGTGAAGGCTTCTTCCTGTGCGGTACCCCAAAGAAAAGGCACATCTTTCTTTGTAAGCTCATTGAGAGGTGCAGCAATGGTGCTGAAATCTCTCACAAAACGCCTATAGAATCCAGCGAGGCCAAGAAAACTCCTCACTTGTGTGACCGTTTTGGGCTGCGGCCAACTCTCAATAGCTTCAATCTTGGCTTTATCAACTTCAATTCCCTGTGGAGTAACATCATAGCCAAGAAAAGATACTCGGTCGGTGCAAAAGGTGCACTTCCCAAGGTTACCAAACAAACGTGCATCACGTAGAGCAATAAAAACAACACGTAAATGTTCCAAATGTTCTTCCAAAGATCTGCTATAAATCAATATGTCATCAAAGTAAACTACCACAAATCGTCCAATGAAAACACGTAAAACTTCGTTCATTAATCTCATGAAAGTACTAGGTGCATTAGTTAACCCAAAAGGCATGACTAACCACTCATATAATCCAAACTTAGTTTTAAATGCTGTTTTCCATTCATCTCCCAATTTCATACGAATTTGATGGTAGCCACTACGCAAATCAACTTTGGAGAATATTGTAGAGCCACTCAATTCATCAAGCATATCATCTAGCCTAGGAATAGGATGACGATAACGAATAGTAATATTATTAATGCCTCTACAATCAACACACATACGTGATGTACCATCCTTTTTCGGCACTAGAATAATAGGAATAGCACAAGGACTAAGGGATTCGCGTATATAACCTTTGTCGAGAAGCTCTTGTACTTGACGCATAATCTCCTTCGTCTCCTCTGGATTGGTACGGTATGGTGCACGGTTTGGCAGGGAAGCACCGGGAATTAAGTCAATCTGATGCTCAATCCATCTAATAGGCGGTAATCCCGGTGGCACGTCTTGTGGAAAAACGTCAGCGAACTCCTGCAAAATGTTAGTGACAGCAGGAGGCAAAGAGGAAGGCACGTCCTCGAATGAAAATAATGCCTCTTTGCACACAAAAGCATAGCAAACAGATTTGCTGAAATCTAGCTCATCAATATCAGATTTGGTGGCAAATAAACATGCACTTTTCAATTTAATTTCAGAAGCAACACTAGATGGTTTATTATTAGGCTTCATTTGTTGCTCAAATTCTTTTGCCACAATCTGATTTTCACTCTTATTCTTCTCCTGTTTTGCTTTATTAGCTCTATTAATATCATCTTTTCAAAATGGAATCAGGAGTCATAGGAAGCAAAGTAATATTTTTATCCTTATGAACAAGAGTATAGTGATTGTTTCTACCATGGTGTACAGAATTTTTATCAAATTGCCATTGTCTACCAAGTAATAAGGAACATGCTTGCATAGGTACCACATCACAATCAACATAATCAGCATATGTAGAGATACTAAAATGCACACGAACAGTACGTGTTACCTTAACCTTGCCGCTGTTGTTGAACCATTGGATGTAGTAAGGATGTGGATGTGGTCTTGTGGTGAGAGAAAGCTTCTCCACCATCTCCATGCTAGCCAAGTTGTTGCAGCTCCCTCCGTCTATTGTGACGCGCACAGAACGTTCCTTCACAACTCCCTTGGTATGGAACAAATTGTGCCTCTGATTTTGCTCAGCTTGTGTGACCTGCACACTCAAAACACGTTGAGCAACTAAACATTCATACCTGTCAGCGTCTTCAGGAGCCATGTATTGCGTCTCATGATCAGAATCATCTCCACCATGTTCTTCACGTGTAATAAGAGCCAATGTCTCCTCATCATAGTCACTAGCGGACTCATATCCACCATCCGCGGTAGCAATCATCACACGCGGAGATTTGCATTCTCTCGCATAATGACCTCCTCCCTTACAACGACGACAAATAATATCACTTGTGTGCCCTGTTGATGCCCTGGAAGAAGGAGAACTCTATGCAGGCCCGGCAGGTGCGCTCTTGGCAGATAATGGTGGTTGTTCCTGTTTTCTTGTATCACGGCTGTAGGAGGCACCTGATTGAGGTGCTGGTGCAGTTGAAGTAGAAGATGCACGCGGCGTCCATGAGGAAGGTCGGCCTGCAGAAAAGTTAGTTCGCGCCAATGCTTGTCGGTCCTGCACTTCACGTTCAGCTTTACAAGCAAGATGGAATAAACGAGTGATATTAGTATACTCCTTATAGTCTAGAATGGTCTGAATCTCTCTATTTAATCCACCCAGAAAACGTGCAAGCATAGCTTCATTCTCCTCAACAATACCACATCGAATCATGCCAGTTTGTAATTCCTGATAATATTCTTCTACAGAATTTTTTCCTTGTCTTAAACGCTGCAATTTTTGAAGCAATTCACGTTGATAATATGGTGGAACCCAACGCGTACGCATAGCGGTTTTCAAAGCAGCCCAAGTAGTTGGAATAGGATATAATCTACAATGTTCAGACCACCAGACACATGCAAAACTAGTGAAAGCACAAACAGCAGCAGCAACCCGTCTCTCCTCGTGATATTGTAAACATGTAAAACGTTGTTCAGTTTCTAACTCCCTAGTAAGATATCTACCCTCAAATGGTGGAATATTCAATTTTAGTTTAGGAATATGGACATCATCTCGTACCTGAGGTGGTGGTGCAGGCCTACCATTACGAATATATACCTGAGGTCGACCTGGTGGTGGTGGTGCTGGTGGCTGCACGTAGTTCAGAATTTGATCAACCTCATCCTCATAATCTCCCACATAATCATCATCCTCCTGGGTACCAGCAGCAGCAGTAGCAGGAGCCAAAGAAGCACCAACAGCAGTAGCAGCGGCACCAGAATTTTGTCCTGGCTCAATAGGAACACGCTGTGCTCGTCCATACTGATTCGGAAGGGGGCGTAGTTGTTGTTGTTGCAGAGGTGCGACAGGTGCAGCCGGTGGTGGAAGACGCGCAAGCAGTTCATTAAATCTGTTATCGAGCTTTATTTTGAACGTCTTCTCAAGGCCAGTAATCTTCTCCATGGCCTCTTCAAAATTGTTCAGCACATCTTGCACCTGTTCAGTCATCATTTGCTGAAACTTATCATGAAGCTCCTTGTTCGATAAGTTCTCCCAGTCAATCTCGTCGGCTTGTGATCCTAGCATGGTTAGCAGCAATAGAAACACACAAGAATATGATCCTACAGACTACTAAGAAGTTGTGGTGGTGTATCACAAACCCGTCAAGCAAACCTCAATTTCTTACCAGTTCTTACCCAGCAGTAGGTGGTGATCGGCAACCGTTGTAGTCAAAACTTCTCAAAGCTTGGATAGAGCGATTACCAGGGAAAGTCAAACGCACGACGTAGATGTATGTGGAGCTGGGAAGGATTATAATATGGTAGCAAAAAGGGTCAGCAATAATCAATTCAGAGATGCAAAGTTGAATAAACGCTCAACGACGGTACTGTGCTGGTCCTAGGCTAGACCGTGCTAGAGACGCGAGCCTAGAACACTAACAAAATCACGGCACTGCACGTAAACAAGGGAAAAGCACACTCTCGAATTTTTTTTCGCTCTTTTTTTTGCGCTGCTTTTTTTTTGCCCTGCTCTTTTTTTTGCGAAAAATCACTATAATGGCGAGTGTCTCAAAACTCTTCCCAGGTCAAACTGACAGGATGGGCACAAAATTTTTGTGACCAAAAATTTTTTTTTTGACTGCCCGGACCCAAAAACTGGAAACGGGTCAAAAAAACTTTCTATAACGGTGACTGTCTCAATACGCTTAGAAACACCTAAAAATAGGATAGCCAGAATTTTTTTTGTCAAGTGCGTTTTCCGAAAATTTTGGGCCTAAACGGAGGGTGGTTTCCGGACTCTTTTTTTTTGGGAAACCAACCTCTTCTACGGACGGCAAAAGATTGCTGGAATCCGAAACCTACTCAGACAAGGAAACACGAATCGGAAATTAGATGGATCCCGAAAACAAACCTAATATGCAAGGAACTCGGATTGGTGGTGGATATATGGTGGTGGTATATGGATACGGATTCGGAGCGGTGGCGGATAAGCGGTGGTGGTAGATGGCAGGGGCGATGATGATGGTGCGGCGGCGGCGTGACAACTTATGACCAGAACTCGAAACTCTAAAAGACTAGACTCTAAGACCAGCAACTAGACACGACGATGCAACCGCAAATTCAACAAAGCAAAACCCTAAAAAGATTATGCAAAGGCTTAAATTGGTTCGGATATGATGAACTAACCCTAATTTTTTTGTGGCTTTTTCGTGGACTGTAGGTATGAAGAACAAACTCGATCTAAACTACGAAAAACTGTAAAATCTCACCGAGCAACCTGGAAATCTGATACCACTTGATAGAGGCAAAGGTGTCCCGTCTTTCGATGAGATGATGGATATCGCTTTGGTGGCAGTCGACTTTGACGATCCGACTACGAACGTGCGAGGATGTCGCGCCTTAGCAATCGCTAAACCAACTCCAAGAGGTTATTGACCACGCCGGAGCACGATCAACCTGACCACGAGGGTCTGTTTCCTGCGAGCAAACGAAGAACAAGCAAGAAACTGAGATTGCAATCTGGATATTGCGAATATAAGATTAAAGCTTTATTGATCAAGGTGGGGTTCTGTGACGCCTTTGTCTGGTCGTTGAACACAAACGAAGTACGCGAAGTTGCAGCTATGGCGAACTTTTAATCTAAACAAAACCCAAAGTCTAAACGATGCCCTAAGGGCTGTATATATGGAGGAAGAGGGGGGAATTTCGTGGCCCTTGGTGGAGGGGTCCGAAATCAACCCTATCTCTTGTTTCCCCACACATACGGACTCTAAGAATAGCCTATACTTATGTATTTCGAAATTACATGGGCCTGGCCCAATAATAAGGTGACGCAGCACCTATAATAGCCTCGGGACGAAATTTATGAAGTGGCATCTTGTATATTTCGTCCAAGGCTTCATGCACCCATTATGGTGGCCTCAAAGTCCTGAAATCATCACTTGTAACTCCGTTCTTGTTCCCCTTGCGCATGCCATCATCTCCATGCTTGTTCTTGCTCCAATGTTCATCCTTCTCCAAGCTAGGCCCTTCATTTGTAAGCAAAACAAATGTATCCAATTTAGGCAGCATCATATTCTCATGAACATTAAAATCATTACCAAGAAACGAAAGTACCTGGTAATTTAGTTGGCGTGCACGAGCTCTAGTAATTGGTCCAGTATGTATAGCAGCAGGGGCTGTGGGTGTAACAATTGTATTGATGTCCTCATCACGACTGCCACCAAAGCGATATCCATCATCTCATCGAAAGACGGGACACCTTTGCCTCTATCACCACATTTCCTACCACTTCGACATTGTGAAGAACGCACATGGACATGCTTTCGAGGTGATATCCTTCTATCTCAAGAACACCCAAACCATGATGGTTTATTATTAGGCTTCATTTGTTGCTCAAATTCTTTTGCCACAATCTGATTTTCACTCTTATTCTTCTCCTGTTTTGCTTTATTAGCTCTATTAATATCATCTTTTCAAAATGGAATCAGGAGTCATAGGAAGCAAAGTAATATTTTTATCCTTATGAACAAGAGTATAGTGATTGTTTCTACCATGGTGTACAGAATTTTTATCAAATTGCCATTGTCTACCAAGTAATAAGGAACATGCTTACATAGGTACCACATCACAATCAACATAATCAGCATATGTAGAGATACTAAAATGCACACGAACAGTACGTGTTACCTTAACCTTGCTGCTGTTGTTGAACCATTGGATGTAGTAAGGACGTGGATGTGGTCTTGTGGTGAGAGAAAGCTTCTCCACCATCTCCATGCTAGCCAAGTTGTTGCAGCTCCCTCCGTCTATTGTGACGCGCACAGAACGGTCCTTCACAACTCCCTTGGTATGGAACAAATTGTGCCTCTGATTTTGCTCAGCTTGTGTGACCTGCACACTCAAAACACGTTGAGCAACTAAACATTCATACCTGTCAGCGTCTTCAGGAGCCATGTATTGCGTCTCATGATCAGAATCATCTCCACCATGTTCTTCACGTGTAATAAGAGCCAATGTCTCCTCATCATAGTCACTAGCGGACTCATATCCACCATCCGCGGTAGCAATCATCACACGCGGAGATTTGCATTCTCTCGCATAATGACCTCCTCCCTTACAACGACGACAAATAATATCACTTGTGTGCCCTGTTGATGCCCTGGAAGAAGGAGAACTCTATGCAGGCCCGGCAGGTGCGCTCTTGGCAGATAATGGTGGTTGTTCCTGTTTTCTTGTATCACGGCTGTAGGAGGCACCTGATTGAGGTGCTGGTGCAGTTGAAGTAGAAGATGCACGCGGCGTCCATGAGGAAGGTCGGCCTGCAGAAAAGTTAGTTCGCGCCAATGCTTGTCGGTCCTGCACTTCACGTTCAGCTTTACAAGCAAGATGGAATAAACGAGTGATATTAGTATACTCCTTATAGTCTAGAATGGTCTGAATCTCTCTATTTAATCCACCCAGAAAACGTGCAAGCATAGCTTCATTCTCCTCAACAATACCACATCGAATCATGCCAGTTTGTAATTCCTGATAATATTCTTCTACAGAATTTTTTCCTTGTCTTAAACGCTGCAATTTTTGAAGCAATTCACGTTGATAATATGGTGGAACCCAACGCGTACGCATAGCGGTTTTCAAAGCAGCCCAAGTAGTTGGAATAGGATATAATCTACAATGTTCAGACCACCAGACACATGCAAAACTAGTGAAAGCACAAACAGCAGCAGCAACCCGTCTCTCCTCGTGATATTGTAAACATGTTAAACATTGTTCAGTTTCTAACTCCCTAGTAAGATATATATAAGGAACATATCTACCCTCAAATGGTGGAATATTCAATTTCAGTTTAGGAATATGGACATCATCTCGTACCTGAGGTGGTGGTGCAGGCCTACCATTACGAATATATACCTGAGGTCGGCCTGGTGGTGGTGGTGCTGGTGGCTGCACGTAGTTCAGATTTTGATCAACCTCATCCTCATAATCTCCCACATAATCATCATCCTCCTGGGTACCAGCAGCAGCAGTAGCAGGAGCCAAAGAAGCACCAACAGCAGTAGCAGCGGCACCAGAATTTTGTCCTGGCTCAATAGGAACACGCTGTGCTCGTCCATACTGATTCGGAAGGGGGCGTAGTTGTTGTTGTTGCAGAGGTGCGATAGGTGCAGCCGATGGTGGAAGACGCGCAAGCAGTTCATTAAATCTGTTATCGAGCTTTGTTTTGAACGTCTTCTCAAGGCCAGTAATCTTCTCCATGGCCTCTTCAAAATTGTTCAGCACATCTTGCACCTGTTCAGTCATCATTTGTTGAAACTTATCATGAAGCTCCTTGTTCGATAAGTTCTCCCAGTCAATCTCGTCGGCTTGTGATCCTAGCATGGTTAGCAGCAATAGAAACACACAAGAATATGATCCTACAGACTACTAAGAAGTTGTGGTGGTGTATCACAAACCCGTCAAGCAAACCTCAATTTCTTACCAGTTCTTACCTAGCAGCAGGTGGTGATCGGCAACCGTTGTAGTCAAAACTTCTCAAAGCTTGGATAGAGCGATTACCAGGGAAAGTCAAACGCACGACGTAGATGTATGTGGAGCTGGGAAGGATTATAATATGGTAGCAAAAAGGGTCAGCAATAATCAATTCAGAGATGCAAAGTTGAATAAACTCTCAACGACGGTACTGTGCTGGTCCTAGGCTAGACCGTGCTAGAGACGCGAGCCTAGAACACTAACAAAATCACGGCGCTGCACGTAAACAAGGGAAAAGCACACTCTCGAATTTTTTTTTCGCTCTTTTTTTTTGCGCTGCTTTTTTTTTGCCCTGCTCTTTTTTTTGCGAAAAATCACTATAATGGCGAGTGTCTCAAAACTCTTCCCAGGTCAAACTGACAGGATGGGCACAAAATTTTTGTGACCAAAATTTTTTTTTTGACTGCCCGGACCCAAAAACTGGAAACGGGTCAAAAAAACTTTCTATAACGGCGACTGTCTCAATACGCTTAGAAACACCTAAAAATAGGATAGCCAGAAATTTTTTTGTCAAGTGCGTTTTCCGAAAATTTTGGGCCTAAACGGAGGGTGGTTTCCGGACTCTTTTTTTTTTGGAAACCAACCTCTTCTACGGACGGCAAAAGATTGCTGGAATCCGAAACCTACTCAGACAAGGAAACACGAATCGGAAATTAGATGGATCCCGAAAACAAACCTAATATGCAAGGAACTCGGATTGGTGGTGGATATATGGTGGTGGTATATGGATACGGATTCGGAGCGGTGGCGGATCAGCGGTGGTGGTAGATGGCAGGGGCGATGATGATGGTGCGGCGGCGGCGTGACAACTTATGACCAGAACTCGAAACTCTAAAAGACTAGACTCTAAGACCAGCAACTAGACACGACGATGCAACCGCAAATTCAACAAAGCAAAACCCTAAAAAGATTATGCAAAGACTCAGATTGGTTCGGATATGATGAACTAACCCTAATTTTTTTTGTGGCTTTTTCGTGGACTGTAGGTATGAAGAACAGACTCGATCTAAACTACGAAAAACTGTAAAATCTCACCGAGCAACCTGGAAATCTGATACCACTTGATAGAGGCAAAGGTGTCCCGTCTTTCGATGAGATGATGGATATCGCTTTGGTGGCAGTCGACTTTGACGATCCGACTACGAACGTGCGAGGACGTCGCGCCTTAGCAATCGCTAAACCAACTCCAAGAGGTTATTGACCACGCCGGAGCACGATCAACCTGACCACGAGGGTCTGTTTCCTGCGAGCAAACGAAGAACAAGCAAGAAACTGAGATTGCAATCTGGATATTGCGAATATAAGATGAAAGATTTATTGATCAAGGTGGGGTTCTGTGACGCCTTTGTCTGGTCGTTGAACACAAACGAAGTACGCGAAGTTGCAGCTATGGCGAACTTTTAATCTAAACAAAACCCAAAGTCTAAACGATGCCCTAAGGGCTGTATATATGGAGGAAGAGGGGGGAATTTCGTGGCCCTTGGTGGAGGGGTCCGAAATCAACCCTATCTCTTGTTTCCCCACACATACGGACTCTAAAAATAGCCTATACTTATGTATTTCGAAATTACATGGGCCTGGCCCAATAATAAGGTGACGCAGCACCTATAATAGCCTCGGGACGAAATTTATGAAGTGGCATCTTGTATATTTCGTCCAAGGCTTCATGCACCCATTATGGTGGCCTCAAAGTCCTGAAATCATCACTTGTAACTCCGCTCTTGTTCCCCTTGCGCATGCCATCATCTCCATGCTTGTTCTTGCTCCAATGGTCATCCTTCTCCAAGCTAGGCCCTTCATTTGTAAGCAAAACAAATGTATCCAATTTAGGCAGCATCATATTCTCATGAACATTAAAATCATTACCAAGAAACGAAAGTACCTGCTAATTTAGTTGGCGTGCACGAGCTCTAGTAATTGGTCCAGTATGTATAGCAGCAGGGGCTGTGGGTGTAACAATTGTATTGATGTCCTCATCACGACTGCCACCAAAGCGATATCCATCATCTCATCGAAAGACGGGACACCTTTGCCTCTATCACCACATTTCCTACCACTTCGACATTGTGAAGAACGCACATGGACATGCTTTCGAGGTGATATCCTTCTATCTCAAGAACACCCAAACCATGAGCATGCATAGTGTGGATCATACTTCATGTGTTGCTTGCTCCACGACACTTTGCACACATGCTAGTGATCTTGCTTCGACTTCTCATTACCACATTGCTATGCCTCATGACATATATGCCTTGTGTGTTGCATCTAGTTCTTCACATATGCCATGTCCCGTTGCTTATCACATGCTTGACTTGGTTGCCTCACACATGTTGAACAATTGCTCTTTCCATTGTGTTGAGTGCCACGATATGATAGAGGCGAGGGTGTCCCGATCTTTCGATGAGATGATAACTATCGATTTGGTGGAGACGACTTTGACGATCCGACTACAAACGTGCACGACGTTGCGCCTTAGCAATCGCTAAACCAATCTCCTGAGGTTACTGACGATGCCGGAAGCACGGTCAGCCTGACCACGAAGGTCTATTCCTGCAAGCAATCGAAGAACGAGCAAGAATATGATAAAGCAATCTGAATATTGCAAATATATATGAGGTATTGATAATGGTGGGGATCCGTAAGCGGTCTTGGTCTGGTCGTTGGACACAAACAAAGTACACGAAGTTGCAATGGCTAACTTTTAACTAAACAAATCCCAAGGAAAAGCTACTAGATGGATCTACTTATATAGGAGCAAGGGGTGGCGGCCAAGGAGGTGGGAGGACGTCCCAAGGCAGCCTAAAACTAAATCTAGGTCGTACAAGGCCAATGGGCCCAAGTGGAGGTGATGTAACACCTTTAGACTTGTAGTTTGACTCGGATTCTGCTGCAGCATCAGATTGTTTCGTCCACAACTCAACGCTCCGGACGAATTTAAAGGTGATTCCAATTGGGTTGGAAAGTGCACGAAATCTAGTTTCCAACAAAAAAAGAATCACCCAATTCGGAGTCCGTATGAAAAACTTGTGTGCGTTTTGAGTCAGGTGTGTCTGTGCAGTCCGAATCTGAATCCAGAACGTGAGAGACTTGGACTCTATCTTCTCTTGGGCCAAAAGTGACGTGAGAGAACTTTTTTGACAGCAAATAAACATCTCTTTCTTCCTTATCTTCATATGTGGATTGTACAAATGTTCCATACACCTGCAATTAGACAAAACACAAAAGTGTGTGAAGTATTTTTGTTCTGGATAACATAAATAGATTATTGAATAGTTTGCACTAGAAATCACCTCACAAATATGCATATATGCAATATTTTTGGTCATATCCAAGGTAGTCATGTCCTCATCATCCTCCCCTTCTTGAAAATAAAGCCGTCCTCGGCGTTGCTTAATCTGAAATGTGGCTAACAAAAGAGACAAGGTGTACATGTTGTATATGTATATGTCATCCATTTTTACTTCCCTTGATTTTTGCATATATGACACATGAATAGATGAGTAACTTGCATAGTTCATAAAACCTAAAGCCAAAAAATTAGCACAAGAAGTAGAAGAGATGAAAATATTGCAACTCAGTTTGCACATATAAGTGAAGCTCTTATTCATTTCAAAAGATTGACAATGTTCATCATTAAACCATCCCAACATTGATGAATAAACCTTACTTGCATCAAATTTACATGCTACAACATGCTTAAATAAGCAAACATGCAATAAGTCATTCAACACAGAATCATCACCAAGATTAGAGGTCATATCAAAATGATTAAACATTGGTTCTTTTGCATCAATAGTTAATTCAATGGGTGCACTCAAAATTGTTGGTATTTCAGTTGTTTGATCACATGGCAAAGTCAAATTATCAACGTAGTCCTCTAAAATAGGTGGTGTGATCAAAGTAGTGGGTAGCTCATCAGATGGTGCATTCAAATTGACAAGGCATTCATCATTCTCATGTAGAGATGGAAGATCAGTACCTTTGTCATTACCTCTTATGATCAACTCAGATGATGTAGCCACTCTCGGGGGCGATGTGTCACATGGTGGAGGTGATGTAGTCCTGACAACAACGGATGTGGTTGTCATAGTATGCCTAGTAGTTGAAGGAACAATATTTTTGGGTTTTGTTTCTTGTTCTACTAATCATGACAGGATCCACAGTCAATTCATGGGCTTTGTCGATCGCGGGAGACGTGCCACCACCTTTGCAAATACCACAACCGTCACGAGAGGTGCACAAACATCCAAATGCACATGATCAGGTTAATGTATCTATACCACCATTTAATGGCCGTTTTAAACCTGCTTTATATATTGAATGGGAGTTCGACATAAAAAATATATTTGCTTCCCATAATTTCGATGAACATAAAAAGGTTAAGGTTGCGGTTGGTTCTTTCACTGGTTATGCTTTGGTTTGGTGGAGTGAATATTGTCGGTTACACCCTGATTATATACCTACTACTTGGGATGATTTGAAACTTGCCATGCGACATACTTTCGTCCCTGCTTATTATACTCGTGACATGATTAAGAAGTTGCAACACTTAAAGCAAGGTAGTGAAACTGTAACAAAATATTATGATGATTTACAAACTACCTTGTTGCATTCCTCTTTAGAAGAAAGTGAAGATGATTTTATGGATAGATTTTGGGGAGGATTAAACCGTGATATTCAAGAGATACTAATTCATGAAGAGTGTTATCCTATGGACCATTTGTTTCATCTTGCTTGCAAAGCTGAACAGGAAATAAAACGACGTGTTGGCCACAAGGAGAACAAGCGCACGGTGCACATTCCAAGAGTTGATATGATTGTTCCTTCAACTACTAGGCATACTATGACAACCACATCCGTTGTTGTCAGGACTACATCACCTCCACCATGTGACACATCGCCCCCGAGAGTAGCTACATCATCTGAGTTGATCATAAGAGGTAATGACAAAGGTACTGATCTTCCATCTCTACATGAGAATGATGAATGCCTTGTCAATTTGAATGCACCATCTGATGAGCTACCCACTACTTTGATCGCACCACCTATTTTAGAGGACTACGTTGATAATTTGACTTTGCCATGTGATCAAACAACTGAAATACCAACAATTTTGAGTGCACCCATTGAATTAACTATTGATGCAAAAGAACCAATGTTTAATCATTTTGATATGACCTCTAATCTTGGTGATGATTCTGTGTTGAATGACTTATTGCATGTTTGCTTATTTAAGCATGTTGTAGCATGTAAATTTGATGCAAGTAAGGTTTATTCACCAATGTTGGGATGGTTTAATGATGAACATTGTCAATCTTTTGAAATGAATAAGAGCTTCACTTATATGTGCAAACTGAGTTGCAATATTTTCATGCCTTCTACTTCTTGTGCTTATTTTTTGGCTTTAGATTTTATGAACTATGCAAGTTACTCATCTATTCATGTGTCATATATGCAAAAATCAAGGGAAGTAAAAATGGATGACATATACATATACAACATGTACACCTTGTCTCTTTTGTTAGCCACATTTCAGATTAAGCAACGCCGAGGACGGCTTTATTTTCAAGAAGGGGAGGATGATGAGGACATGACTACCTTGGATATGACCAAAAATATTGCATATATGCATATTTGTCAGGTGATTTCTAGTGCAAACTATTCAATAATCTATTTATGTTATCCAGAACAAAAATACTTCACACACTTTTGTGTTTTGTCTAATTGCAGGTGTATGGGACATTTGTACAATCCACATATGAAGATAAGGAAGAAAGAGATGTTTATTTGCTGTCCAAAAAGTTCTCTCACGTCACTTTTGGCCCAAGAGAAGATAGAGTCCAAGTGATAGAGGCAAAGGTGTCCCGTCTTTCGATGAGATGGTGGATTTCGCTTTGGTGGAAGTCGACTTTGACGATCCGACTACGAACGTGCGAGGACGTCGCGCCTTAGCAATCGCTAAACCAACTCCGAGAGGTTATTGACCACGCCGGAGCACGATCAACCTGACCACGAGGGTCTGTTTCCTGCGAGCAAACGAAGAACAAGCAAGAAACTGAGATTGCAATCTGGATATTGCGAATATAAGATGAAAGCTTTATTGATCAAGGTGGGGTTCTGTGACGCCTTTGTCTGGTCGTTGAACACAAACGAAGTACGCGAAGTTGCAGCTATGGCGAACTTTTAATCTAAACAAAACCCAAGGAAAAAGCTACTAGATGGATCTACTTATATAGGAGCAAGGGGTGGCGGCCAAGGAGGTGGGAGGACGTCCCAAGGCAGCCTAAAACTAACCCTAGGTCGTACAAGGCTCATGGGCCCAAGTGGAGGTGATGTAACACCTTTGGACTTGTAGTTTGACTCGGATTCTGCTGCAGCATCAGATTGTTTCGTCCACAACTAAACGCTCCGGACGAATTTGAAGGTGATTCTAATTGGGTTGGAAAGTGCACGAAATCTAGTTTCCAACAAAAAAAGAATCACCCAATTCGGAGTCCGTATGAAAAACTTGTGTGCGTTTTGAGTCAGGTATGTCTGTGCAGTCCGAATCTGAATCCAAAACGTGAGAGACTTGGACTCTATCTTCTCTTGGGCCAAAAGTGACGTGAGAGAACTTTTTGGACAGCAAATAAACATCTCTTTCTTCCTTATCTTCATATGTGGATTGTACAAATGTCCCATACACCTGCAATTAGACAAAACACAAAAGTGTGTGAAGTATTTTTGTTCTGGATAACATAAATAGATTATTGAATAGTTTGCACTAGAAATCACCTGACAAATATGCATATATGCAATATTTTTGGTCATATCCAAGGTAGTCATGTCCTCATCATCCTCCCCTTCTTGAAAATAAAGCCGTCCTCGGCATTGCTTAATCTGAAATGTGGCTAACAAAAGAGACAAGGTGTACATGTTGTATATGTATATGTCATCCATTTTTACTTCCCTTGATTTTTGCATATATGACACATGAATAGATGAGTAACTTGCATAGTTCATAAAATCTAAAGCCAAAAAATTAGCACAAGAAGTAGAAGGCATGAAAATATTGCAACTCAGTTTGCACATATAAGTGAAGCTCTTATTCATTTCAAAAGATTGACAATGTTCATCATTAAACCATCCCAACATTGGTGAATAAACCTTACTTGCATCAAACTTACATGCTACAACATGCTTAAATAAGCAAACATGCAATAAGTCATTGGACACAGAATCATCACCAAGATTGGAGGCCATATCAAAATGATTAAACATTAGTTCTTTTGCATCAACAGTTAATTCAATGGGTGCACTCAAAATTATTGTTATTTCAGTTGTTTGATCACATGACGCATTCATGACAGTAAAAAGATTCTCCAAAATAGGTGGTGTGCTCAAATCAACAGGTAACTCAATACATGACGCATTCAAGTTAACTAGGCATGCATCATTCTCATGTGAAGTTATATCATCAATACCTTTACTGTTACCTTGTGGCAAAGATGTAGCTGATGTAGGTACGGACGTTGACAATGTACCATACCCTTGAGATGATGTTGCGCTCACAATCCGAGGTGGGGCTGCTCTAGTAGGTGCAATAGTGGAGTAACCAACCGGCGATGGTGAGCATGAACTGGAATAGTAGTTGTTGGAGTCACCCAATGCATCCTCCTGTATCTGTCTCTCAAAGGTACAAGCACGGACATACATACCAGTAATGCAACGAGGAATATACCGAAATCTTGCCTGAATATCATGGTTCAAACCACCAAAAAATCTATTCATTGTATCATCCTCAGATTCTTCTATGTCACAATGATGCATATAAGATTTGAACTCTTGGTAGTAAGCATGAACAGTGTTACTGCCTTGTTTTAATTGCTCCAATTTGCAACGCAATTCACGACGGTAGTAAGGAGGAAAAAATTGTTGTCTCATTACAGCTTTCAAAACTTTCCAAGTTGTGGGTTGGTTATCAGTGGTTTTCTTACAATGTACACTCCACCAAACAGAAGCAAAACCAGTAAATGCTCTAATGGTAGCTCGTACTCTCTCAAGTTCAGAAAAATCATGGTGACTAAAAACTTGTTCTACTTCAAGCTCCCAAGCTAGATAAATAGCAGGATTAAATCTACCCTCAAATGATGGTAAAGAGATAACCTGACCATATGCTTGTGTGTGTTGTCCCAACACTTGTGATGGTGAAGATGTGTCCGTCGTCCAAGAACTTCTATCTCTGGAACCTGTCATGATTAGTAGAAACAAGAACCAAAATTCGAGAATAATGTTCCTATAACTACTAGGATGTGGTGGTAAAACGCTCACAGTAAAGCAAATATCAATGTCTTACAAGTTCTTACCATGCAGCAGGCGGTGATCGGCAACCAGCGGTGTCAAGTAACTCTGAATATTGAGTAAAGCGATTGCCAGGGGAGCGTACGTATACACGGTGTAGAAATATGTGGAGCTGGGTTGGCTATATATGGTAGCAAAAGATTAGCAATAATCAATTCAAAGATGCAATGTTGAATAAACGCTCAACGACGGTACTGTGCTGGTCCTAGGCTAGACCGAACTAGAGACGCGAGCCTAGAACACTAATGAGGTCACGTCGTAGCACAACCAGCATCAATGAAGGATACTAAGTAGCTCTGGACAGCAAGATATAAGTGAAGATCACAACGGCAGTAAAGATAATGATGTGAAACAACAGCCAAGCTGTTTTACTGAACAGTGCACAAAACAGATTCCAATCCGAATTCAACTACGAGATTGAGTCTAAAAAGATCCGAATTTTGTTTTTTTTTCTCTTTTTTTTTCCTCACACTTTTTTTTTCTTTCTCTCCTTTTTTTTTCTCTGACTTTTTTTTTCCTTTTTTTTCTCTCGTTTTTTTTCTCTCTTTTTTTCTCCCTCTTTCCAAAACAAACTAGATAAGATGCAGATTGGATCAAGTGAAGATGTGAACGATCTCAACTATTATTATGACAATGAATGGTGGGTAGCACGTGGTGGAAATTGATGGATGGGTGGTGGACAGCGGAAGAGATAATGATGCAGCGGTGGCGTGACTAATGTGAACAGAACTCGAAACTCTAAACGAACTAGACACTAAGACCAGCAACTCGATACGACGATGCAATCGATAATTCAACTATGCAACCAATGAAAAGAAAATTGCAAAGGCTCAGACTGGCTTGGACCAAGGATGAATAGATCTAACCTTTTTTGTGGCTTTTTCTTGGACAATAGGTAAGAAATTAAATCTAATCTAGGAAAACTGGAAATTCTCACCGAGCAACCTGAAAACTGATACCACTTGATAGAGGCGAGGGTGTCCCGATCTTTCGATGAGATGATAACTATCGATTTGGCGGAGACGACTTTGACGATCCGACTACAAACGTGCACGACGTTGCGCCTTAGCAATCGCTAAACCAATCTCCTGAGGTTACTGACGATGCCGGAAGCACGGTCAGCCTGACCACGAAGGTCTATTCCTGCAAGCAATCGAAGAACGAGCAAGAATATGATAAAGCAATCTGAATATTGCAAATATATATGAGGTATTGATAATGGTGGGGATCCGTAAGCGGTCTTGGTCTGGTCGTTGGACACAAACAAAGTACACGAAGTTGCAATGGCTAACTTTTAACTAAACAAATCCCAAGGAAAAGCTACTAGATGGATCTACTTATATAGGAGCAAGGGGTGGCGGCCAAGGAGGTGGGAGGACGTCCCAAGGCAGCCTAAAACTAAATCTAGGTCGTACAAGGCCAATGGGCCCAAGTGGAGGTGATGTAACACCTTTGGACTTGTAGTTTGACTCGGATTCTGCTGCAGCATCAGATTGTTTCGTCCACAACTCAACGCTCCGGACGAATTTGAAGGTGATTCCAATTGGGTTGGAAAGTGCACGAAATCTAGTTTCCAATAAAAAAAGAATCACCCAATTCGGAGTCCGTATAAAAAACTTGTGTGCGTTTTGAGTGAGGTATGTCTGTGCAGTCCGAATCTGAATCCAGAACGTGAGAGACTTGGACTCTATCTTCTCTTGGGCCAAAAGTGACGCGAGAGAACTTTTTGGACAGCAAATAAACATCTCTTTCTTCCTTATCTTCATATGTGGATTGTACAAATGTCCCATACACCTACAATTAGACAAAACACAAAAGTGTGTGAAGTATTTTTGTTCTGGATAACATAAATAGATTATTGAATAGTTTGCACTAGAAATCACCTGACAAATATGCATATATGCAATATTTTTGGTCATATCCAAGGTAGTCATGTCCTCATCATCCTCCCCTTCTTGAAAATAAAGCCGTCCTCGGCGTTGCTTAATCTGAAATGTGGCTAACAAAAGAGACAAGGTGTACATGTTGTATATGTATATGTCATCCATTTTTACTTCCCTTGATTTTTGCATATATGACACATGAATAGATGAGTAACTTGCATAGTTCATAAAATCTAAAGCCAAAAAATTAGCACAAGAAGTAGAAGGCATGAAGATATTGCAACTCAGTTTGCACATATAAGTGAAGCTCTTATTCATTTCAAAAGATTGACAATGTTCATCATTAAACCATCCCAACATTGGTGAATAAACCTTACTTGCATCAAATTTACATGCTACAACATGCTTAAATAAGCAAACATGCAATAAGTCATTCAACACAGAATCATCACCAAGATTAGAGGTCATATCAAAATGATTAAACATTGGTTCTTTTGCATCAATAGTTAATTCAATGGGTGCACTCAAAATTATTGATATTTCAGTTGTTTGATCACATGACGCATTCATGACAGTAACAAGATTCTCCAAAATAGGTGGTGTGCTCAAATCAACAGGTAACTCAATACATGACGCATTCAAGTTAACTAGGCATGCATCATTCTCATGTGAAGTTATATCATCAATACCTTTACTGTTACCTTGTGGCAAAGATGTAGCTGATGTAGGTACGGACGTTGACAATGTACCATACCCTTGAGATGATGTTGCGCTCACAATCCGAGGTGGGGCTGCTCTAGTAGGTGCAATAGTGGAGTAACCAACCGGCGATGGTGAGCATGAACTGGAATAGTAGTTGTTGTAGTCACCCAATGCATCCTCCTGTATCTGTCTCTCAAAGGTACAAGCACGGACATACATACCAGTAATGCAACGAGGAATATACCGAAATCTTGCCTGAATATCATGGTTCAAACCACCAAAAAATCTATTCATTGTATCATCCTCAGATTCTTCTATGTCACAATGATGCATATAAGATTTGAACTCTTGGTAGTAAGCATGAACAGTGTTACTGCCTTGTTTTAATTGCTCCAATTTGCAACGCAATTCACGATGGTAGTAAGGAGGAAAAAATTGTTGTCTCATTACAGCTTTCAAAACTTTCCAAGTTGTGGGTTGGTTATCAGTGGTTTTCTTACAATGTACACTCCACCAAACAGAAGCAAAACCAGTAAATGCTCTAATGGTAGCTCGTACTCTCTCAAGTTCAGAAAAATCATGGTGACTAAAAACTTGTTCTACTTCAAGCTCCCAAGCTAGATAAATAGCAGGATTAAATCTACCCTCAAATGATGGTAAAGAGATAACCTGACCATATGCTTGTGTGTGTTGTCCCAACTCTTGTGATGGTGAAGGTGTGTCCGTCGTCCAAGAACTTCTATCTCTGGAACCTGTCATGATTAGTAGAAACAAGAACCAAAATTCGAGAATAATGTTCCTATAACTACTAGGATGTGGTGGTAAAATGCTCACAGTAAAGCAAATATCAATGTCTTACAAGTTCTTACCATGCAGCAGGCGGTGATCGGCAACCAGCGGTGTCAAGTAACTCTGAATATTGAGTAAAGCGATTGCCAGGGGAGCGTACGTATACACGGTGTAGAAATATGTGGAGGTGGGTTGGCTATATATGGTAGCAAAAGATTAGCAATAATCAATTCAAAGATGCAATGTTGAATAAACGCTCAACGACGGTACTGTGCTGGTCCTAGGCTAGACCGAACTAGAGACGCGAGCCTAGAACACTAATGAGGTCACGTCGTAGCACAACCAGCATCAATGAAGGATACTAAGTAGCTCTGGACAGCAAGATATAAGTGAAGATCACAACGGCAGTAAAGATAATGATGTGAAACAACAGCCAAGCTGTTTTACTGAACAGTGCACAAAACAGATTCCAATCCGAATTCAACTACGAGATTGAGTCTAAAAAGATCCGAATTTTGTTTTTTTTTCTCTTTTTTTTTCCTCACACTTTTTTTTTCTTTCTCTCCTTTTTTTTTCTCTGACTTTTTTTTTCCTTTTTTTTCTCTCGTTTTTTTTCTCTCTTTTTTTCTCCCTCTTTCCAAAACAAACTAGATAAGATGCAGATTGGATCAAGTGAAGATGTGAACGATCTCAACTATTATTATGACAATGAATGGTGGGTAGCACGTGGTGGAAATTGATGGATGGGTGGTGGACAGCGGAAGAGATAATGATGCAGCGGTGGCGTGACTAATGTGAACAGAACTCGAAACTCTAAACGAACTAGACACTAAGACCAGCAACTCGACACGGCGATGCAATCGATAATTCAACTATGCAATCAATGAAAAGAAAATTGCAAAGGCTCAGACTGGCTTGGACCAAGGATGAATAGATCTAACTCTTTTTTGTGGCTTTTTCTTGGACAATAGGTAAGAAATTAAATCTAATCTAGGAAAACTGGAAATTCTCACCGAGCAACCTGAAAACTGATACCACTTGATAGAGGCGAGGGTGTCCCGATCTTTCGATGAGATGATAACTATCGATTTGGTGGAGACGACTTTGACGATCCGACTACAAACGTGCACGACGTTGCGCCTTAGCAATCGCTAAACCAATCTCCTGAGGTTACTGACGATGCCGGAAGCACGGTCAGCCTGACCACGAAGGTCTATTCCTGCAAGCAATCGAAGAACGAGCAAGAATATGATAAAGCAATCTGAATATTGCAAATATATATGAGGTATTGATAATGGTGGGGATCCGTAAGCGGTCTTGGTCTGGTCGTTGGACACAAACAAAGTACACGAAGTTGCAATGGCTAACTTTTAACTAAACAAATCCCAAGGAAAAGCTACTAGATGGATCTACTTATATAGGAGCAAGGGGTGGCGGCCAAGGAGGTGGGAGGACGTCCCAAGGCAGCCTAAAACTAAATCTAGGTCGTACAAGGCCAATGGGCCCAAGTGGAGGTGATGTAACACCTTTAGACTTGTAGTTTGACTCGGATTCTGCTGCAGCATCAGATTGTTTCGTCCACAACTCAACGCTCCGGACGAATTTAAAGGTGATTCCAATTGGGTTGGAAAGTGCACGAAATCTAGTTTCCAACAAAAAAAGAATCACCCAATTCGGAGTCCGTATGAAAAACTTGTGTGCGTTTTGAGTCAGGTGTGTCTGTGCAGTCCGAATCTGAATCCAGAACGTGAGAGACTTGGACTCTATCTTCTCTTGGGCCAAAAGTGACGTGAGAGAACTTTTTTGACAGCAAATAAACATCTCTTTCTTCCTTATCTTCATATGTGGATTGTACAAATGTTCCATACACCTGCAATTAGACAAAACACAAAAGTGTGTGAAGTATTTTTGTTCTGGATAACATAAATAGATTATTGAATAGTTTGCACTAGAAATCACCTCACAAATATGCATATATGCAATATTTTTGGTCATATCCAAGGTAGTCATGTCCTCATCACGATATCTTCACTACACCCTATGCACATTATGCTTGGATTGCCTTGCACTTTCCCCATGTGTTTAGACATTTCACTATATTTGGTGTTGTGAACGATTCCTATGCATACCATAGACCATTTGTTGAGCACTTTATGCATTCTTGCTATGACCTTGAGGTAGATGCTTGTCCACTTATCACATATATTTGCATCTTGACCTCCCATTTGCATGCTTGTTCCCATGATGTACTTGATTGTGCTCAATTTATATGCTCAAATGCCATGACACACTTCTTTGTCAAACCATATGCTATGCTTGATGACAACACTTGTTGGGTGAATCACCTCTTGAATGCTTGGTTTTGCTCTTACGACAACCACATTTGTTTTTCCAAGTGCTTGTTATCTTTGCTACTTTTGAAGGAATTACAAGACGGTGCGACATTGGAGAGTGCCCATTTGGAACTACAAGATGACGAATGCTAGGTGATCATCCACTTCTACACGACGACATCATCTCTTTCCCATGGTGATTTGGATTTCGATCCAAGGTCGGATCTTTCCCAAGGGGGAGGGGATGATGCGGAGCATCCTATGGACATCACCATGTCAAGAGTTCGTTTGGCAAGTGACATGTGCCACATCTAATTCACATACATAAAGGTGAATCATCTCCTTTTCACGTGTTCACTTGACCCCTTTGAGGATGGTATACTACTTGACATTCCTTCCGTGTGCATTCATAGGTATTGTCCGAGCTTCAAACATAACGAGGACGAGTTCATGCGGAAGAGAACATCTACACCATCCAAGAGGGAAGCCTGGAAGCGAAGAAGGAAGCGCCAAGAAGAAGGCAGCAGCTCCCAGGCGACCCCGTGCGCACGGGCCCCTCCGACCCCGTGCCCACGGGCCTCCCAGGCTGGCGGTCCTGAAGACCCCGTGCGCACGGGCATGTACCATGCCCACGGGACCCCCGTGTCCACGGGCCTCACGGACCCCGTGCGCACGGGCCCTTGCGTCCGGTCCCTGGATACCCCGTGTGCACGGGCTCCACTTACCCCATGCACACGGGGCCCCCTGTGCGTGGCTGTTGGGCTTGGCCCTTGTATCCCCATCTCATCCCTCTTTACTCCTTCATCCCTTGGACCTATATATACTCACCTTCCTCCTTCATTTAGACTTAGCTAAGGATAGATCTATACACTATAGCCTAGCTCATGTACCTCCCCTTGTGGGATTCCTCTTGAGAGAGAGACACTCCATTGGAGTTCAAGGCCTGCATTGGAGAAGATCCCTAGTGGATGAAGACCCCCTTGTGAGAAGGATCTATCTAGATCATCAAGCCCTCATCTCCTTCATAGGATTTGGGATGAACTCTACCATGTATCTTATTTCCCTTTGTTGTTCATGTACCTTGTGGATCTTATGTGTTTGATTGTCTAGTGGATGTGTGATTTGACTTGTTCTTGAGTGTTCCTCTTGTTTTCCCTCTCTTGTTCATCTTGTTCATAGGGGATTCCCCTCCAATTCGTGAAAGATCTCTCACCTAGGGTTCTACCCTACATCACGTCTTCTCTTCCATGCTTCCCTCGCGGATGGTGTAGACGTACAATTGCGCTCGCACTCCTCCTCGACATCCGTGATGTTCCGACAATACCTATGCATGCACACGGGAGAAGTGTCAAGTAGTATACCATCCTCGAGAGTGTCAAGTGAGCACGTGTAAAGGAGATGATTCACCTTTGTGTATGTGAAGTAGATGTCGCACGTGTCACTTGCCAAATGGACTCTTGACATGGTGATGTCCGTAGGATGCTCCGCATCATCCCCTCCCCCTTGGGAAAGATCCGACCTCGTATCGAAAACCAAATCACCATGGGAAAGAGATGGCTTCGCCGTGAGGAAGTGGGCGTTCACCAAGTACTCGTCATCTTCAAGCTCGCAATGGGCACTCTCCAATGTCGCACCGTCTTGGGATTCCTTCAAAATGATCAAGGACAACAAACACTTGGAAAAACAAATGTGGTTAGCGTTAGTGCAAAACCAAGCATTCAAGAGGTGACTCACCAAACAAGTGTTGTCATCAAGCATAGCGTATTGTTTGACAAAGGATTGTGACATGGCATGTAAGCACATATATTGAGCACAAGGAAAGATATCATGGGGATAAGCATGTAAATGTGAGGAAGAGATGCAAATATGTGTGACAAGAGCATAAGAATCCACCTCAAGTTCATAGCAAACATGGGCAAAGCGCTCAATGAAAGGTCTATGGTAGGCATAGGAATCATTCACAACACCAAATAAGATAAGCTGTTTAAACACATGGGTCAAGTGCAAGACAATCGAAACATAATGTGCATAGGGTGTAGTGAATATAGTGTGGCACTCAACACAATAGAAAGAGCAATTGTTCATCATGTGTGAGGCAATCAAGTTAAGCATGTGACAAGCAAAGGGACATGACATATGTGAAGAAATGATATTGGTGCAACCAACCATATGATAGTGGCAAGTAGTCCAAGAATTGGATGCAATACACAAGGCATATATATCATGATGCATGGGAATGTGATAATGGCAAGTCAAAGCAAGATCTCTAGCAAGTGCGCAATCAAGTGGTCCAAGATGACCAATAAGTCTCACGGTGCAAGCAACACAAGTAGTATTATCCGCAATATCCATGCTCAAGAAATATGTCACCTTGAAGGCATGTCCTTGTGCATTCTTCACAATGTCCTTGAAGTGGTAGGAAGTATGGTGTAGAAGCGTGTCGTGATCGAGTGTATGAGGCTCGCTCTCAAGAGCTCGAATGGTCAACTCACGTGAAGTGGAAGTCGACACGAAGTCCAAGTATCCTACACATGCACAAAACAAAAGAAAGAACGTATGCACATGGTAGATAAACACATCATCCATCATGATGGTTCTCATCTTTTGCACATAACCATTAGAAGCACAAGTGCATGAATAATATGATGCAACAATGGCAATATTCATGGTACTAGGTATATGGTGCAAAGAAGTAAGACAAGCATGCTTCACAAGAATTATTTCAAAATCTCCAAATATATGCGAGAATGCTATGGGGGAAATCTCATGAGCAAGAAGAGAATCATTGTTGCACTCAATACATGGCAAATCTAGCATGAGAGAGGCAACACATGGAGATATATGACACGAAGCAATATGAATCATGTGCAAAGCATATAGATGGTTGTCATCAACCGCATGAGATGAGCACTTATAACACAAGAGACAATGATCAAGATATATCATGTGAGAGGCATGAGCATATATGTCATCAACCCAAGAAAGCAAGTAGTGGAACATGGGTGATGCAATATAGCGAGCATTCATAGCTATCAAATCAAGCAAGCTAGTAGTGTGAAGATGCAACATACTAGGAGGAATCATGGCAAACATGTCATTGGTGCAAATAGTGGGCATGAATAATTCACAAGTCATAGCACAAGCATGAAAGCAAGATATGAGTACAATATCATGAATGTATTGGCGAGAGGCCATATGTGAATAGCAATGGGTCATCATGACTCTCCCAACACAACAAGCATCAATAGAATGGGGCACATGATAAACATGGCAAAAGCAACAAGGATCTCCACCAAGCATGCAAATACACATAGGAATATCATAATGGAGAATCATGGGTAGATGCAATGATGCGGAGCATCCCATGATCATCCCCATGGACGCATCTACATCCCCTACAACACCACTTGGAACTATGACTCGAGCACATGCAAGAGCTCTCGAAACCGAGGTGACATCTCTCCTCTCCCAATGCCCTTTCGATTCACATGAGACATGGTTACTACCTCAAACGGAAACGCTATGCATACTCAGGTACCAAGGAGTTCACCGTGGAGAAGCTAGGAAGCAAGGAGAACCGGAAGCGGAAGACATGCGTGAAGACGGAGAGGAAAAACGCCAAGGACCAGACTGGCCGGACGATCCGGACGGCGGCCCGGATGATCCGGACAGAACCCGGACGATCCGGACCCCGGCCCGGACGATCCGGCTAATTCGCCCCGAAGACAACAGAAGCCTCCCCCCTGAAGCCGGATCATCCGGACCCCGTCCCGGATCATTCGGACCCTGCCCGGATCGTCCGGACCCCCAGCCGGACATCCGGCCCTGCGCCTCCACCAGCCGAGCATCCGGATCATCCGGGCCTCCACCCGGACCATCCGGACCAGCCCGGATCATCCCGCTCCGGACCCGGCTCATCCGGCTAGCGCCTGTGTGCGCGTGTTGGGCTGAGCCCATGTACCCCTTCGCCCCCCTAGCCTATAAATAGGACTCCTCCTCCTCCTTTTGAGACTTCGCATTAGATTAGCTCATTTTGTGTGAGAGCCTTTGCTCATCCACTTGGATACTTCTCCTCGGAGATCAGGACCTCTCCGGAGAAGATCCCCAAGCGGATTCAAGACCCCTCTTTAGGGAAGAACATCAAGGCCTCCTCTTGGAGAAGAACGGTTCCGTTGTATCCTTTCCCTTTGTTGATTGTGGACCATGTGTTACCTTATGTGTGTGATGATCTAGCACTCGTGTAATCGATTCTTGTTCGGTTTTAAGTGATTCTCTCTCGTTTTCCTCGTGTTCCCCTTTGTGATTTCCACGCGTTTCTCGTGTTTCTCCCGTGGGATCCCTCCAAACATGAAAGATCGACTACTTAGGGTTCCGCCCTACATCATCTATGGTATCATGAGCCACGTTGATCACGTTTTTGGAGCCCCTACCCCTCTTTTTCTAGCTTGATTTTGTTGTTTTCGTCCTAAATCCGAAAATCCCCACCAAAAATAGCTCCAAATGTTTTTGTGATTTGTTGGTTTTGATGAAGATTTGTTGATTTTGATCCGTGGATTCGGTGTGTAACTTGTGGATCTTGCTTTTCCCCACCTTCTCCCCCTCCAAATCCATCCAAAATCCGCGGAATCGACGAATTTCTCGCCGTTTTCGAGTTCTTCCCGAGCAGTTCCCGACTGCGTTTGACCTGCCCGGATCATCCGGACCCTGGCCTGGATCATCCGGACGCGCCCGGATCATCCGGCTCCTGGCCTGGATCATCCGGCTTTCTCTGCCGAAACTGCATTTTGCAGTTCCCCACCACCACCACCTACGCCTACATACTCCCGCACCCCCAACACCACCACTTCCACCTGCCAAAATACCACGACACAACCTCCATACCACCATTCGACTTTGGGTTCGAGAATTTGAGTTGTGATCTCCGTGTCCTATTGTGTTTCGGCTATTTAGGTACGGTGCGACATCAACAACCAACGCTCATCTTCATCGACTACTCATCTTCGCTACGGACGGTAACTTCGACGACATCTTTGTCATAACTTGCAATTGCATTGATAACCCACATTGCCTCATTTCGTGTCGCTTACCCATCGAGACTAGCCATTGAGTATTGCCGGCAACGTGACTTGTGCACATTAGGGATCATACTCCATACATACGATAGCATAGTGGTGCATATCTTGGGATCCACTTGTGTGTCACAAAGTTGTCATAGCATACGCAATTGCTATCTTGGTTCGAGTAGTTTGCATAAGAAAAGAGCTCAAAAGAGAAAGAGCCAACCAAGCTTTTAAGCAAAGAGGAAAGATAAGCAAAGAGCTTATGAGCAAGAACCATAGCATCATACAACATTAAGATTGTCATATTGGATCATCTTGGATCATTGCACCGAAATACCATACATATAGCATACTTGGGATAGAGATAGTTACATTTTTGCATAGTAGGTTGCGCACAAGTTTGCGTATCCGCCTATTGTGCAATCGTGCTAGCGTCTCTCTAGTATTGTGCAACAAGAGCATTTTCGTGGTCTCCACATTTTGGCTCACTTTTGGATTGCACAATCCCACTTATCTATTTGCGTGTTTGTTTCCGTGTACCCATACTTGCTTGGTCTACTTGTTGCATTTGCGAATTTGCGAATCATTTTCAACATCTTTGAGTCAAACTAACGATTGCAATCAATTTTTGTGCCACCATCCTAACCAAGCTCCACTATAAGCTTTTACTTGTGTAGGTGTGAGAACCGACAAGAATTGGTACCAAAAGTGCTATTTCATTGTCCGCATTTGAGTGAACTTGATTCACTTTCAACATCGGTCAAAGGTACATTGGTATTCGTTCTTTTCCTTCTTCCACTTACATTTTGCTTGACATGATGGATAGGCCAAGTACTTCTACCAACCCACTCTTCATCGAGCAAGACGACGACATGTCATCATACGTCACCAAGAGCCACCTCTTTGGTGCACAATGAGCGTTGCATCAAGAGCAACAAACTATAAACGACCGCATCGACAACCTCGCCACCGACTTGCGACTCTCCGAGCAACGTACAAGAGACTACTTTGACAACAAGCTCGACGCGCACAAGCAAGAGAACGATGCAAGAATGGACGAAATCCGCGCCTTGTTGGTCAAAAGGCCACCTTCTACATTGTCAAACTCAAGACGGAGCCATTCAAGTCGACACTCCGACGACTCCTTCTCCGGCTCAAGTACACCGTCATCGAACACTCTTCGACGAGCCGCGCGTCAAGACCGTCATGCATCCCGCAACCCGCTACATGACAAGCATTCACAAGAGCAAGTCGATGAGCAAGTCCCCCGTCCTCAAGCAAATCAAGTCGCTTTTGCTCAAGCTCAAGAACAACAACGATTAAGGCGCCAACAAGAACAAGAACGAGCGCGTCTCCACCAAGAGCAACAAGATGCCGAGGCTCAACGTCTTCAACAACAACAACGAGAAGCACAAGCTCTTGAAGCGGAACGTGCCCTTCAAGCATCAAGTCGAGCTATCGCCAACCGCAATCGCGAAAGGCGCAATCAAGAGGAAGCTCTTCGAGAAGAAATCCAAGAGAGGAACTACCATCCGCGAGTGCAACGTCAAGCTCCACAAGCTCCTCCACAAGCTCCTCAAGCTCAAGTTCACCCTCAAGGTCAACAAGAGCAAGTTGATCATGGACTTCATCCACGCCAAGAGCAACATGAGGATGATTACCCTCCACGTCAAGGGCGTCATCAACACCATCGCCAACGACACAATGAAGAGCAACGCTATGGCAAGCTCAAATTCATAATGCCCAAGTTCAATGGAAGCAATGATCCCGAAGAATACCTCTCATGGGCATTGAAGGTCGACAAAATCTTTCGTTTGCACAACTTTGAGGAAGAGAAGAAGATCGCAATGGCATCACTAGAGTTCCAAGACTATGTGCTCATATGGTGGGAACAAGTAACTGAGAGACGACAAGCAAGAGGTGAACCTCCAATCACCACTTGGGCTCAAATGAAGGATGTCATGAGAGCACGTTTTGTTCCAACATACTACAACCGCGATCTCTTCAAGAAGCTACAACTCCTCAAGCAAGGAACAAAGAGTGTTGAAGAATACTACAAGGAAATGGAGATTGTCATGATTCGAGCCAATGTCACGGAAGATGATGAGCAAACAATGGCACGATTCTTGAATGGACTCAACCATCCCATCAAGAAGATCGCCGACTTCCAACCTGATGAGGACATGGCTACCATAGTTACACCCATATCCCCTGTTGTTTTACCTCTTGGAAGAGTTGCTAGAGCTCAGATACGCCAATTAAATTAGCAGGTACTTTCGTTTCTTGGTAATGTTTCTAGTGTTCATGAGAATATGATGTTGCCTAACTTAGATACATTTGTGTTGCTTGCAATTGAAGGGCCTAGCACGGACAAGAAGGATGAACATTGGAGCATGGTCAAGCACGAAGATGAAGGTGCGTGCAAAGAGAACAAGAACGGAGGTTCAAGTGGAGATTTCCGGACTTTGAAGCCACCATGATGACATACAAGAAGATGGACGAAATATACAAGATGACCTTTCATAAATTTCGTCCATAGCTTATTATTGGTGTTGTGCCACCTTATTTTGGGCCAGGCCCATGTAATCTATTTTTAGAGTCCATATTGTAGGGGAAACGACTTAGGGGGTGTTTTAGTCCCACCTTGCCAAGGGTGGACAAAATCCCCTCTCTTTTCCCTATATATATAGCCCTTAAGGCTTCGTTTAGACTTGGGTTTTATTTAGTTAAAAGTTAGCCATCGCTGCAACTTCGTGTACTTCATTTGTGTCCAACAACCAGACCAAGACCGCTTATGAAACCCCACTTTTATCAATACTTCATCCATACTCGCAATATTCAGATTGCTTAATCATATTCTTGCTTGTTCTTCGATTGCTTGCAGGAATAGACCTTCGTGGTCAGGTCGATCATGCTCCAGCGTGGTCAATAACCTCTCGGAGTTGGTTTAGCGATTGCTAAGGCGCAACGTCGTGCACGTTTGTAGTCGGATCGTCAAAGTCGTCTCCACCAAATCGATAGTTATCATCTCATCGAAAGATCGGGGCACCTCCGCCCCTATCAAGTGGTATCAGTTTTCAGGTTGCTCGGTGAGATTTTACAGTTTTTCATAGTTTAGATCGCATTTGTCTTTCATACCTATAGTCCAAGAAAAAGCCACAAAAAAGTTAGTTTAGTTCATCCGTGTCCTAGACAGTCTGAGCCTTTTCGCTATTATCAATTAGTTTTGCATTGTTGAATTTTCAGTTGCATCGTGTGTCGAGTTGCTGATTTTTAGTGTCTAGGTTTTTAGAGTTTCGAGTTCTAGTCACGTTTTTGTTCACACCGCATCCACGAACACCAACCACTGCCACTTATTTGTTTCGTCAGCATCACCATCATCCATCCGCTGTTTTGGTTTGTTGTTGTCTTTGAGCATCAGAAAAGATTGAGAACAAAGCCCAAGAAAAAAGAGTTTTGAGAGAGAGAATCGGGTGAGAAGTTTGGATCAAGGAGAGATCAGAATACAACAGCGCAGCAGTCCATGCTTCTTGGGATTAGGCGATACCAAAAACCAGCTATCAAATCTAATTCAGTTGTTAAATGCTGATATTTTTGGTTCGGTTGGAGAGTGGACATTCAAAAAAAAGAACACGTGGCTAGTAATGCTACTACTTGGATCGTGGTGAGGCAAAAAGGAAAAAAAAAGTTAAGTGGCTTGCTAGCACTACTTGTTTGTATATCCTCTTTTGATCTAGCACTCGGTATTTTCATTTTGGGTTCCGGTCGTGAATTTGTCTGTGTCTTAGGCTCGCGTCTCTAATATAGTCTAGCCTAAAATCAGCACTCGACCACTTTGAACGAATTTTCCGCTTGCATTAATTAGCGTGGTTGTAGAATTTTTCTCACATATTTAAAGCCAACCCAGCTCCACATATTTCTACATCGTGCATACATACATTCACCTGGAAATCGCTTTACCCAACTTTTGAAGTTACTTGACACGGCTGGTTGTTGATCATCGCCTGCTGCATGGTAAGAACTTGTAAGACATTGATATTTGCTTTACTGTGAGCGTCTTACCACCACATCCTAATAGTTATAGGAACATCATTTTTGGATTTTGTTTCTTGTTTCTACTAATCATGACAGGATCTAGAGTCAATTCATGGGCTTTGTCGATCGCGGGAGACGTGCCACCACCTATGCAAATTCCACAACGATCACGAGAGGTGCATAAACATCCAAATGCACATGATCAGGTTAATGTTTCTATACCATCATTTAATGGCCGTTTTAGACCTGCTTTATATATTGAATGGGAGTTCGACATAAATATTATATTTGCTTCCCATAATTTTGATGAACGTAAAAAAGTTAAGGTTGCGGTTGGTTCTTTCACTGGTTATGCTTTAGTTTGGTGGAGTGAATATTGTCGGTTACACCCTGATTATATACCTATTACTTGGGATGATTTGAAACTTGCCATGCGACATACATCCGTCCCCGCTTATTATACTCGTGACATGATTAAAAAGTTGCAACATTTAAAACAAGGTAGTGACACTGTCACGAAATATTATGATGATTTACAAACTACCTTGTTGCATTCCTCTTTAGAAGAAAGTGAAGAAGAATTTATGGATAGATTTTGGGGAGGATTAAACCGTGACATTCAGGAGATACTAATTCATGAAACATGTTATCCTATGGACCGTTTGTTTCGCCTTGCTTGCAAAGCTGAACATGAGATAACAAGACATGTTGCCCACAAGATAAACAAGCGGAAGGTGCAAATCCCACGAGTTGCGATGGTTGTTCCTTCCACCACTGCGTCTTCTATGGCAACAACATCCATTGTTGAGAGCACTGCATCACCTCCACCATGTGACGTGTCGCCACCTAGAGTGCCTACATCATCTTTGTTGATCATAAGAGGTAATGACAAAGGTACCGATCTTCCTCCTCCACATGAGTATGATGAATGCCTTGTCAATTTAACTGAACCATGCGATGAGCTACCCACTACTTTGATCACACCAGCTATTTTAGAGGACTATGTTCATGATTTGACTTTGCCATGTGATCAAACAATTTTGAGTGAACCCATTGAATTAACTATTGATGCAAAAGAACCATGTGAATCAGTCAAAAGATCAGATTTGGATCAAATACGTTTGAAAATAGTTGTGCCAATGTTTAATCATTTTGATATGACCTCTAATCTTGGTGATGGTTCATCAAGGTTGGGATGGTTTAATGATGAGCATTGCCAATCTTTTATTATGAATAAGAGCTTCACTTATATGTGCAAACTGAGTTGCAATATTTTCATGCCTTTGACTTCTTGTGATAATATATTGGCTTTATTTTTCACGACTTTTGAAGGGTGCTCTTGTATAACTGTGTCACATGTGCCACAAATGAGATCAGTTAAAATGGATGACATATACATATACAACGTGTACACCTTGTCTCTATTGTTAGCCATATTTCAGATTAAGCAACGCCGAGGACGGCTTTGTTTTCAAGAAGGGGAGGATGATGAGGACATGGCTACCATAGTTACACCCATATCCCATGTTGTTTTACCTCTTGGAACAGTTGCTAGAGCTCAGATACGCCAATTAAATTATCAGGTACTTTCGTTTCTTGGTAATGTTTCTAGTGTTCATGAGAATATGATGCTGCCTAACTTAGATACATTTGTGTTGCTTGCAATTGAAGGGCCTAGCACGGACAAGAAGGATGAACATTGGAGCATGGTCAAGCACGAAGATGAAGGTGCGTGCAAAGAGAACAAGAACGGAGGTTCAAGTGGAGATTTCCGGACTTTGAAGCCACCATGATGACATACAAGAAGATGGACGAAATATACAAGATGACCTTTCATAAATTTCGTCCATAGCTTATTATTGGTGTTGTGCCACCTTATTTTGGGCCAGGCCCATGTAATCTATTTTTAGAGTCCATATTGTAGGGGAAACGACTTAGGAGGTGTTTTAGTCCCACCTTGCCAAGGGTGGACAAAATCCCCTCTCTTTTCCCTATATATATAGCCCTTAAGGCTTCGTTTAGACTTGGGTTTTATTTAGTTAAAAGTTCGCCATCGCTGCAACTTCGTGTACTTCGTTTGTGTCCAACGACCAGACCAAGACCGCTTATGAAACCCCACTTTTATCAATACTTCATCCATACTCGCAATATTCAGATTGCTTAATCATATTCTTGCTTGTTCTTCGATTGCTTGCAGGAATAGACCTTCGTGGTCAGGTCGATCATGCTCCAGCGTGGTCAATAACCTCTCGGAGTTGGTTTAGTGATTGCTAAGGCACAACGTCGTGCACGTTTGTAGTCGGATCGTCAAAGTCGTCTCCACCAAATCGATAGTTATCATCTCATCGAAAGATCGGGGCACCTCCGCCCCTATCACAACCCTACTCCAACCTCATTGAGCTCGTGCATCAAGCTACAAAGGCGGAACGTCAAGTGCAAGATGACTTCAAGTACGCCAAGTACTCATCCAAGACCTACGGCTTCTCCAATACCCAAGCTTCATCGACTCCTCCTACATCCACCAAGCCTTCTCCAAGCAACAGCGACAAGTCAAGTTTCAAGAAACCTTCATCAAGTTCAAGTCGTCTCACTCCTACTACAAGCAACTTCAAGCCGCGTGCTTCATCATCTACTCCAACCGATGAGACCGTCAAGACAAGCTCCTTCAAGTGTTTTACTTGCAGCGACCGAGGCCACAAGTCCTATGAATGCATGAACAAGCGCACCATGATCCTCAACGAAGATGGCACATATGACTCCATGAGTGATGAGGAGATGGAAGCTCTTGAGCAAGTGGCCATGCACCGGCGCGTGAACGAGGATGAAGATGATCAAGTCTTTTGTGATGAAGATTCGAGCCCCGCTCTCGTTGTCTCCAAGGTCTTGACTCTTCAACATCAACAAGAAGAAGACCAATGATGCCACATCTTCCACACAAAGGCCGGCATCAATGGACGATCCGTCAAGGTCATCATCGATGGAGGTAGTTGTCACAACTTGGCAAGTGAAGAATTATGCTCCAAGCTCCAATTGGTCAAGAAGAAGCACCCACACCCCTACAAGGTTCAATGGCTAAGTGACTCCGGCACTATACGAGTTGAGCATACGGTCCAAGTCTCTTTCAAAATTGGTGCATATGAAGACACTTTGGAGTGTGATGTGGTCCCAATGACCGTTTGCCACCTCCTTCTTGGTCGACCATGGCAATTCGACCGTGGTGTTATTCACAATGGGCGAACTAATCACTATAGCTTCAAGATGAAAGGGAAGGAATATGTGCTACGACCTATGTCTCCTAGTGATGTAGGGCAGAACCCTAAGTAGTCGATCTTTCACGTTTGGAGGGATCCCACGGGAGAAACACGAGAAACGCGCGGAAATCACAAAGGGGAACACGAGGGAAACGAGAGAGAATCACTAAACCGAACAAGAATCGGTTACACAAGTGCTAGATCATCACACACATAAGGTAACATATGGTCCACAATCAACAAAGGGAAAGGATACAACGGAACCTTTCTTCTCCAAGAGGAGGCCTTGATGTTCTTCCCTGAAGAGGGGTCTTGAATCCGCTTGGGGATCTTCTCCGGAGAGGTCCTGATCTCCGAGGAGAAGTATCCAAGTGGATGAGCAAAGGCTCTCACACAAAATGAGCTAATCCAATGCTAACTCCCAAAAGGAGGAGGAGGAGTCCTATTTATAGGCTAGGGGGGCGAAGGGGTACATGGGCTCAGCCCAACACGCGCACACAGGCGCTGGCCGGATGATCCGGGTCCGGAGCCGGATGATCCGGGCTGTTCCGGATGGTCCGAGTGGAGGCCCGGATGATCCGAAGACTCGGCTGGTGGAGGCGCAGGGCTGGACGTCCGGCTGGCGGTCCGGATGTCCTGGCAGGGTCCGTGATAGAGGCAAAGTGATAGAGGCGAGGTGTTCCGATCTTTCGATGAGATGATAACTATCGATTTGGTGAAGATGACTTTGACGATCCGACTACAAACGTGCATGACGTTGCGCCTTAGCAATCGCTAAACCAACTCCGAGAGGTTATTGACCACGCCGGAGCACAATCAACCTGACCACGAAGGTCTATTCCTGCAAGCAATCGAAGAACAAGCAAGAATATGATAAAAGCAATCTGAATATTGCGAGCATATATGAAGTTTTGATAAAGGTGGGGATCCGTAAGCGGTCTTGGTCTGGTCGTTGGACACAAACGAAGTACACGAAGTTGCAATGGCTAACTTTTAACTAAATCAATCCCAAGGAAAAGCTACTAGATGGATCTACTTATATAGGAGCAAGGGGTGGCAGCCAAGGAGGTGGGAGGACGTCCCAAGGCAGCCTAAAACTAAATCTAGGTCGTACAAGGCCAATGGGCCCAAGTGGAGGTGATGTAACACCTTTGGACTTGTAGTTTGACTCGGATTCTGCTGCAGCATCAGATTGTTTCGTCCACAACTCAACGCTCCGGACGAATTTGAAGGTGATTCCAATTGGGTTGGAAAGTGCATGAAATCTAGTTTCCAACAAAGAAAGAATCACCCAATTCGGAGTCCGTATGAAAAAATTGTGTGCGTTTTGAGTCAGGTGTGTCTGTGCAGTCCGAATCTGAATCCAGAACGTGAGAGACTTGGACTCTATCTTCTCTTGGGCCAAAAGTGACGTGAGAGAACTTTTTGGACAGCAAATAAACATCTCTTTCTTCCTTATCTTCATATGTGGATTGTACAAATGTCCCATACACCTGCAATTAGACAAAACACAAAAGTGTGTGAAGTATTTTTGTTCTGGATAACATAAATAGATTATTGAATAGTTTGCACTAGAAATCACCGGACAAATATGCATATATGCAATATTTTTGGTCATATCCAAGGTAGTCATGTCCTCATCATCTCCTCCCCTTCTTGAATATAAAGCCGTCCTCGGCGTTGCTTAATCTGAAATGTGGCTAACAAAAGAGACAAGGTGTACATGTTGTATATATATATGTCATCCATTTTTACTTCCCTTGATTTTTGCATATATGACACATGAATAGATGAGTAACTTGCATGGTTCATAAAATCTAAAGCCAAAAAATTAGCACAAGAAGTAGAAGGCATGATAGAGGCAAAGGTGTCCCGTCTTTCGATGAGATGATGGATATCGCTTTGGTGGAAGTCGACTTTGACGATCCGACTACGAACGTGCGAGGACGTCGCGCCTTAGCAATCGCTAAACCAACTCCGAGAGGTTATTGACCACGCCGGAGCACGATCAACCAGACCACGAGGGTCTGTTTCCTGCGAGCAAACGAAGAACAAGCAAGAAACTAAGATTGCAATGTTTCGTCCAAGGCTTCATGCACCCATTATGGTGGCTTCAAAGTCCTGAAATCATCACTTGTAACTCCGTTCTTGTTCCTCTTGCGCATGCCATCATCTCCATGCTTGTTCTTGCTCCAATGTTCATCCTTCTCCAAGCTAGGCCCTTCATTTGTAAGCAAAACAAATGTATCCAATTTAGGTAGCATCATATTCTCATGAACATTAGAATCATTACCAAGAAACGAAAGTACCTGGTAATTTAGTTGGCGTGCACGAGCTCTAGTAATTGGTCCAGTATGTATAGCAGCAGGGGCTGTGGGTGTAACAATTGTATTGATGTCGTCATCATCCTCCCCTTCTTGAAATGAAGTCGTCCTCGACGGAAGTTCATCTTCCGCACCCAAATAAGGCTTCAAATCTGCAATGTTAAAAGTGGGACTAACCCCAAAATCTGCAGGCAGCTCAAGTTTATATGCATTATCATTTATTTTCTCTAACACCTTAAAGGGACCATCAGCACGTGGCATTAACTTTCATTTACGCAAATCAGGAAATCTATCCTTACGCAAATGTAACCAAACAAGATCTCCAGGTGCAAACACAACATGTTTTCTACCCTTATCTCCAGCAAGTTTATATTTAGCATTCATGCGCTCAATGTTTTTGATGAGGACATGACTACCTTGGATATGACCAAAAATATTGCATATATGCATATTTGTCAGGTGATTTCTAGTGCAAACTATTCAATAATCTATTTATGTTATCCAGAACAAAAATACTTCACACACTTTTGTGTTTTGTCTAATTGCAGGTGTATGGGACATTTGTACAATCCACATATGAAGATAAGGAAGAAAGAGATGTTTATTTGCTGTCCAAAAAGTTTTCTCACGTCACTTTTGGCCTAAGAGAAGATAGAGTCCAAGTCTCTCACGTTTTGGATTCAGATTCGGACTGCACAGACATACCTGACTCAAAACACACACAAGTTTTTCATATGGACTCCGAATTGGGTGATTCTTTTTTTGTTGGAAACTAGATTTCGTGCACTTTCCAACCCAATTGGAATCACCTTCAAATTCGTCCGGAGCGTTGAGTTGTGGACGAAACAATCTGATGCTGCAGCAGAATCCGAGTCAAACTACAAGTCCAAAGGTGTTACATCACCTCCACTTGGGCCCATTGGCCTTGTACGACCTAGATTTAGTTTTAGGCTGCCTTGGGACGTCCTCCCACCTCCTTGGCCGCCACCCCTTGCTCCTATATAAGTGAATCCATCTAGTAGCTTTTCCTTGGGATTTGTTTAGTTAAAAGTTAGCCATTGCAACTTCGTGTACTTCGTTTGTGTCCAACGACCAGACCAAGACCGCTTACGGATCCCCACCATTATCAATACTTCATATATATTCGCAATATTCAGATTGCTTTATCATATTCTTGCTCGTTCTTCGATTGCTTGCAGGAATAGACCTTCGTGGTCAGGTTGATCGTGCTCCAGCGTGGTCAATAACCTCTCGGAGTTGGTTTAGCGATTGCTAAGGCGCAACGTCGTGCACGTTTGTAGTCGGATCGTCAAAGTCGTCTCCACCAAATCGATAGTTATCATCTCATCGAAAGATCGGGACACCCTCGCCTCTATCAAGTGGTATCAGTTTTCAGGTTGCTCGGTGAGAATTTCCAGTTTTCCTATATTAGATTTATTTTCTTACCTATTGTCCAAGAAAAAGCCACACAAAAAAAGTTAGATCTGTTCATCCTTTATCCAAGCCAGTCTGAGCCTTTACAATTTTCTATTCATTGCTTGCATAGTTGAATTATCGGTTGCATCGTCGTGTCAGTTGCTGGTCTTAGCGTCTAGTTCCTTTAGAGTTTCGAGTTCTGTTCACATTAGTCACGCCGCCGCTGCATCATTATTCCTTCCGCTGTCCACCATCCCATCTATTAATTTCCACCACGTGCTACGCACTGTTCATTATCATAATCATAGTTGAGGTCATTCACATCTTCGCCTGATCCAATCTGCATCTTATCTAGTTTGTCTTGGAAAGAAAAAAAAGATAGAGAAAAAAAAGAGAAAAAAAGGAAAGAAAAAAAAAAGAAAAAAAGAGAGAAGAAAAAAAATTGGATCTATCTAGAATCAATCTCGTACCTGAATTCGGATTGGAATCTGTTTTGTGCACTGTTCAGTAAAACAGGTGTATCTTCCTCATACGAAATCCGTTTTGGCTCCGTGAGTACTCAAATTGAAGATAGCGACGAGCCGCATCTAAATAGTTGCAAAAGCTGGTTCAATATTTGACACCTCAAAATCGACTTCTAAATAGGTCTTTTTGCCCTCCGAAGTTCGTGAACACAGCTTGTTCCAATTTTTCAGGCCAGTTTTAGAATTCTTTGACTCCTCATATCAACTCGCAATTGAGTGATTCTTTTTGCATTGGAAAGCTTGAGTTAGTAGCATTCTTTGAAAGAATTTATCAGAAAATTGTCTCAAACTTTTCAAGAGGAAAGTTGGAGAGAGAGTTGTTGTATATCCTGCTTGGCAGTTGTTTTTCATCATTATCTTCACTGCCGTTGTGATCTTCAATTATATCTTGCTGTCAAGAGCTACTTAGTATCCTTCATTGATGCTAGTTGTGCTACGCCGTGACCTTATTAGTGTTCTAGGCTCGCGTCTCTAGTCCGGTCTAGCCTAGGACCAGCACAATACCGTCGTTGAGCGTTTATTCAACATTGCATCTTTGAATTGATTATTGCTAATCTTTTGCTACCATATATAGCCAACCCAGCTCCACATATTTCTACACCGTGTATACGTACGCTCCCCTGGCAATCGCTTTACTCAATATTCGGAGTTACTTGACACCGCTGGTTGCCGATCACCGCCTGCTGCATGGTAAGAACTTGTAAGACATTGATATTTGCTTTACTGTGAGCGTTTTACCACCACATCCTAGTAGTTATAGGAACATTATTTTTGGATTTTGTTTCTTGTTCTACTAATCATGACAGGATCCAGAGTCAATTCATGGGCTTTGTCGATCGCGGGAGACGTGCCACCACCTTTGCAAATACCACAACCGTCACGAGAGGTGCACAAACATCCAAATGCACATGATCAGGTTAATGTATCTATACCACCATTTAATGGCCGTTTTAAACCTGCTTTATATATTGAATGGGAGTTCGACATAAAAAAAATATTTGCTTCCATAATTTCAATGAACATAAAAAGGTTAAGGTTGCGGTTGGTTCTTTCACTGGTTATGCTTTGGTTTGGTGGAGTGAATATTGTCGGTTACACCCTGATTATATACCTACTACTTGGGATGATTTGAAACTTGCCATGCGACCTACTTTCGTCCCTGCTTATTATACTCGTGACATGATTAAGAAGTTGCAACACTTAAAACAAGGTAGTGAAACTGTAACAAAATATTATGATGATTTACAAACTACCTTGTTGCATTCCTCTTTAGAAGAAAGTGAAGATAATTTTATGGATAGATTTTGGGGAGGATTAAACCGTGATATTCAAGAGATACTAATTCATGAAGAGTGTTATCCTATGGACCATTTGTTTCATCTTGCTTGCAAAGCTGAACAGGAAATAAAACGACGTGTTGGCCACGAGGAGAACAAGCGCACGGTGCACATTCCAAGAGTTGATATGATTGTTCCTTCAACTACTAGGCATACTATGACAACCACATCCGTTGTTGTCAGGACTACATCACCTCCACCATGTGACACATCGCCCCCGAGAGTGGCTACATCATCTGAGTTGATCATAAGAGGTAATGACAAAGGTACTGATCTTCCATGTCTACATGAGAATGATGAATGCCTTGTCAATTTGAATGCACCATCTGATGAGCTACCCACTACTTTGATCACACCACCTATTTTAGAGGACTACGTTGATAATTTGACTTTGCCATGTGATCAAACAACTGAAATACCAACAATTTTGAGTGCACCCATTGAATTAACTATTGATGCAAAAGAACCAATGTTTAATCATTTTGATATGACCACTAATCTTGGTGATGATTCTGTGTTGAATGAATTATTGCATGTTTGCTTATTTAAGCATGTTGTAGCATGTAAATTTGATGCAAGTAAGGTTTATTCACCAATGTTGGGATGGTTGAATGATGAACATTGTCAATCTTTTGAAATGAATAAGAGCTTCACTTATATGTGCAAACTGAGTTGCAATATTTTCATGCCTTCTACTTCTTGTGCTAATTTTTTGGCTTTAGATTTTATGAACTATGCAAGTTACTCATCTATTCATGTGTCATATATGCAAAAATCAAGGGAAGTAAAAATGAATGACATATACATATACAACATGTACACCTTGTCTCTTTTGTTAGCCACATTTCAGATTAAGCAACGCCGAGGACGGCTTTATTTTCAAGAAGGGGAGGATGATGAGGACATGACTACCTTGGATATGACCAAAAATATTGCATATATGCATATTTGTCAGGTGATTTCTAGTGCAAACTATTCAATAATCTATTTATGTTATCCAGAACAAAAATACTTCACACACTTTTGTGTTTTGTCTAATTGCAGGTGTATGGGACATTTGTACAATCCACATATGAAGATAAGGAAGAAAGAGATGTTTATTTGCTGTCCAAAAAGTTCTCTCACGTCACTTTTGGCCCAAGAGAAGATAGAGTCCAAGTCTCTCACGTTTTGGATTCAGATTCGGACTGCACAGACATACCTGACTCAAAACGCACACAAGTTTTTCATATGGACTCCGAATTGGGTGATTCTTTTTTTGTTGGAAACTAGATTTCGTGCACTTTCCAACCCAATTGAAATCACCTTCAAATTCGTCCGGAGCGTTGAGTTGTGGACGAAACAATCTGATGCTGCAGCAGAATCCGAGTCAAACTACAAGTCCAAAGGTGTTACATCACCTCCACTTGGGCCCATTGGCCTTGTACGACCTAGATTTAGTTTTAGGCTGCCTTGGGACGTCCTCCCACCTCCTTGGCCGCCACCCCTTGCTCCTATATAAGTAGATCCATCTAGTAGCTTTTCCTTGGGATTTGTTTAGTTAAAAGTTAGCCATTGCAACTTCGTGTACTTCGTTTGTGTCCAACGACCAGACCAAGACCGCTTACGGATCCCCACCATTATCAATACTTCATATATATTCGCAATATTCAGATTGCTTTATCATATTCTTGCTCATTCTTCAATTGCTTGCAGGAATAGACCTTCGTGGTCAGGTTGATCGTGCTCCAGCGTGGTCAATAACCTCTCGGAGTTGGTTTAGCGATTGCTAAGGCGCAACGTCGTGCACGTTTGTAGTCGGATCGTCAAAGTCGTCTCCACCAAATCGATAGTTATCATCTCATCGAAAGATCGGGACACCCTCGCCTCTATCAGTTTTCCTTAGTTAACTCATGCATTTTTAAAATCAATTCAGCACGTTGTTTAGCATCAAAATTAACCTTCTCCGAAGATGGAAGAGGCAACAAATCAATAGGTGCACGAGGTAGGAAACCATACACAACTTCAAAAAGGCACATCTTAGTAGTAGAATGCAATGAACGATTATAAGCAAATTCAATATGAGGCAAGCATTCCTCCCACATTTTCTTATTATTCTTCAAAACAGCCCTAAGCATAGTAGACAACGTTCTATTGACTACTTCAGTTTGTCCATCAGTTTGTGGGTGACAAGTAGTACTAAAAAGCAGTTTAGTCCCCAACTTAGCCCATAAACATCTCCAAAAGTGGCTAAGAAATTTAGTATCACGATCTGAAACAATAGTATTTGGCACACCATGCAAGCAAATAATTTCACGAAAGAACAAATCAGCAACATTAACAGCATCATCACTTTTATGACATGGTATAAAGTGTGCCATTTTCGAGAATCTATCCACGACAACAAATATGCTATCCCTCCCCTTCTTTGTTCGAGGTAAACCTAAAACAAAGTCCATAGATATATCCTCCCAAGGAACACTAGGTACAGGCAAAGGCATATATAAACCATGAGGATTGAGTCGTGACTTAGCTTTTTGACATGTAGTGCAGCGAGCAATAAAACGCTCAACATCCCGTCTCATCTTTGGCCAAAAGAAATGTGTAGCAAGTACGTCCTCCGTCTTCTTCACGCCAAAGTGTCCCATTAATCCTCCTCCATGCGCCTCCTGCAACAACAAAAGACGAACGGAGCTAGCTGGAATGCATAGCTTGTTAGCACGAAACACAAATCCATCGTTAAGAACAAACTTGTTCCACATTCTTCCTTCTTTACAATTCTGCATTACATCTTTAAAATCAGCATCATGCACATATTGATCTTTGATGGTCTGCAAACCAAATATTTTGAAGTCAAGTTGTGAAAGCATAGTATAGCGACGAGACAATGCATCAGCAATAACATTTTCTTTTCCCTTCTTGTGTTTAATGACATAAGGGAAAGTCTCAATGAATTCAACCCATTTAGCATGTCTACGATTCAGTTTAGCTTGACTTTTAATATGTTTCAAAGATTCATGATCAGAATGTATAACAAATTCTTTGGGCCATAAATAATGTTGCCATGTTTCTAAAGTCCGAACAAGAGCATATAATTCTTTATCATAAGTAGAATAATTCAGACTAGGCCCACTCAATTTTTCAGAAAAGTATGCAACAGGTTTGCCATCTTGTAATAACACACCTCCTAATCCAATTCCACTAGCATCACATTCAAGCTCAAAAGTCTTATTAAAATCAGGAAGTTGGAGTAAAGGAGCATGTGTCAACTTATCTTTCAATACCGTGAAGGCTTCTTCCTGTGCGGTACCCCAAAGAAAAGGCACATCTTTCTGTGTAAGCTCATTGAGAGGTGCAGCAATGGTGCTGAAATCTCTCACAAAACGCCTATAGAATCCAGCGAGGCCAAGAAAACTCCTCACTTGTGTGACCATTTTGGGCTGCGGCCAACTCTCAATAGCTTCAATCTTGGCTTTATCAACTTCAATTCCCTGTGGAGTAACAACATAGCCAAGAAAAGATACTCGGTCGGTGCAAAAGGTGCACTTCCCAAGGTTACCAAACAAACATGCACCACGTAGAGCAATAAAAACAGCACGTAAATGTTCCAAATGTTCTTCCAAAGATCTGCTATAAATCAATATGTCATCAAAGTAAACTACCACAAATCGTCCAATGAAAGCACGTAAAACTTCGTTCGTTAATCTCATGAAAGTACTAGGTGCATTAGTTAACCCAAAAGGCATGACTAACCACTCATATAATCCAAACTTAGTTTTAAATGCTGTTTTCCATTCATCTCCCAATTTCATACGAATTTGATGGTAGCCACTACGCAAATCAACTTTGGAGAAAATTGTAGAGCCACTCAATTCATCAAGCATATCATCTAGCCTAGGAATAGGATGACGATAACGAATAGTAATATTATTAATGCCTCTACAATCAACACACATACGTGATGTACCATCCTTTTTCGGCACTAGAATAATAGGAACAGCACAAGGACTAAGGGATTCGCGTATATAACCTTTGTCGAGAAGCTCTTGTACTTGACGCATAATCTCCTTCGTCTCCTCTGGATTGGTACGGTATGGTGCACGATTTGGCAGTGAAGCACCGGGAATTAAGTCAATCTGATGCTCAATCCCTCGAATAGGCGGTAATCCCGGTGGCATGTCTTGTGGAAAAACGTCAGCGAACTCCTGCAAAATGTTAGTGACAGCAGGAGGCAAAGAGGAAGGCACGTCCTCGAATGAAAATAATGCCTCTTTGCACACAAAAGCATAGCAAACAGATTTGCTGAAATCTAGCTCATCAATATCAGATTTGGTGGCAAATAAACATGCACTTTTCAATTTAATCTCAGAAACAACACTAGATGGTTTATTATTAGGCTTCATTTGTTGCTCAAATTCTTTTGCCACAATCTGATTTTCACTCTTATTCTTCTCCTGTTGTGCTTTATGAGCTCTATTAATATCATCTTTCAAAATGGAATCAGGAGTCATAGGAAGCAAAGTAATATTTTTATCCTTATGAACAAGAGTGTAGTGATTGTTTCTACCATGGTGTACAGAATTTTTATCAAATTGCCATGGTCTACCAAGTAATAAGGAACATGCTTGCATAGGTACCACATCTGATGAGGACATCAATACAATTGTTACACCCACAGCCCCTGCTGCTATACATACTGGACCAATTACTAGAGCTCGTGCACGCCAACTAAATTACCAGGTACTTTCGTTTCTTGGTAATGATTCTAATGTTCATGAGAATATGATGCTGCCTAAATTGGATACATTTGTTTTGCTTACAAATGAAGGGCCTAGCTTGGAGAAGGATGAACATTGGAGCAAGAACAAGCATGGAGATGATGGCATGCGCAAGGGGAACAAGAACGGAGTTACAAGTGATGATTTCAGGACTTTGAAGCCACCATAATGGGTGCATGAAGCCTTGGACGAAATATACAAGATGCCACTTCATAATTTTCGTCCCGAGGCTATTTTAGGTGCTGCGTCACCTTATTATTGGGCCAGGCCCATGTAATTTCGAAATACATAAGTATAGGCTATTTTTAGAGTCCGTATGTGTGGGGAAACAAGAGATAGGGTTGATTTCGGACCCCTCCACCAAGGGCCACGAAATTCCCCCCTCTTCCTCCATATATACAGCCCTTAGGGCATCGTTTAGACTTTGGGTTTTGTTTAGATTAAAAGTTCGCCATAGCTGCAACTTCGCGTACTTCGTTTGTGTTCAACGACCAGACAAAGGCGTCACAGAACCCCACCTTGATCAATAAAGCTTTCATCTTATATTCGCAATATCCAGATTGCAATCTTAGTTTCTTGCTTGTTCTTCGTTTGCTCGCAGGAAACAGACCCTCGTGGTCAGGTTGATCGTGCTCCGGCGTGGTCAATAACCTCTCGGAGTTGGTTTAGCGATTGCTAAGGCGCGACGTCCTCACACGTTCGTAGTCGGATCGTCAAAGTCGACTTCCACCAAAGCGATATCCATCATCTCATCGAAAGACGGGACACCTTTGCCTCTATCAGAATCTCTCTATTTAATCCACCCAGAAAACGTGCAAGCATAGCTTCATTCTCCTCAACAATACCACATCTAATCATGCCAGTTTGTAATTCCTGATAATATTCTTCTACAGAATTTTTTCCTTGTCTTAAACGCTGCAATTTTTGAAGCAATTCACGTTGATAATATGGTGGAACCCAACGCGTACGCATAGCAGTTTTCAAAGCAGCCCAAGTAGTTGGAATAGGATATAATCTACAATGTTCAGACCACCATACACATGCAAAACTAGTGAAAGCACAAACAGCAGCAGCAACTCGTCTCTCCTCAGGATATTGTAAACATGTAAATCGTTGTTCAGTTTCTAACTCCCAAGTAAGATATATATCAGGAACATATCTACCCTCAAATGGTGGAATATTCAATTTCAGTTTAGGAATATGGACATCATCTCGTACCTGAGGTGGTGGTGCAGGCCTACCATTATGAATATATACCTGAGGTCGACCTGCTGGTGGTGGTACAGGTGGCTGCACGTAGTGTTGATTTTGATCAACCTCATCCTCATAATCTCCCACATAATCATCCTCCTCCGCATCAGCAGCAGGAGCCACAGAAGTATCAACAGCAGCACCAACAGTTTGGCCAAACGCAAGAGGAACACGGCTTGCTCGGTGGAGGTCTGCTTCGCGACGTGGAGGTAGTCGTTGTTGTTGTTGTTGGAGAGGTGCGTTAGGTGCAGCGGGTGGTGGTGGTGGAAGACGCGCGAGCAATTCATTAAACTTGTTATCGAGCTTTGTTTCGAACGTCTTCTCAAGGCCAGTGATCTTCTCCATGGCCTCTTCAAAATTGTTCAGCACATCTTGCACCTGTTCAGTCATCATTTGCTGAAACTTATCATGAAGCTCCTTGTTCGATAAATTCTCCCAGTCAATCTCGTCGGCTTGTGATCCTGGCATGGTTAGCAGCAAAAGAAACACACAAGAATATGATCCTACAGACTACAAACAAGTGGTGGTGGTGGGTGTCACAAATCCGTCAAGCAAATCTCAAATTCTTACCAGTTCTTACCCAGCAGCAGGCGGTGATCGGCAACCGTTGGAGTCAAAAACTCTCAAAGCTTGGATAGAGCGATTACCAGGGAGAGTCAAACGCACGACGTAGATGTATGTGGAGCTGGGAAGGCTTATAATATGGTAGCAAAAAGGGTCAGCAATAATCAATTCAGAGATGCAAAGTTGAATAAACGCTCAACGACGGTACTGTGCTGGTCCTAGGCTAGACTGTGCTAGAGACGCGAGCCTAGAACACTAACAAAATCACGGCGCGGCACGTAAACAAGGGAAAAGCACACTCTGAATATTTTTTTTCGCTCTTTTTTTTTGCGCTCTTTTTTTTTGCGCTGCTTTTTTTTTTGCGAAAAATCACTATAATGGCGAGTGTCTCAAAACTCTTCCTAGCTCAAACTGACAGGATGGGCACGAAATTTTTTCGACCAATTTTTTTTTTTCGACTGCCCGGACCCAAAAACTGGAAACGGGTCAAAAAAAACTTCCTATAATGGCACCTGTCTCAAAACACTCAGAAACACCTAAAAATAGGATAGCCAGAAATTTTTTCGAAAAATGCGTTTTCGAAAAATTTTGGGCCTAAACGGAGCGTGGCTACCCGACTCTTTTTTTTTCCGAAACCTACTCCGGCAAGGAAACACGAATCGGAATCTAGATGGATCCCGAAAACAAACCTAATAAGCAAAGAACTCGGATTGGTGGTGGATATATGGTGGTGGTATATGGCAGCGGTGGTGGTAGCGGTGGTAGTATATGGATATGGATCGGTGGTGGTATATGGACACGGATTGGTGGTGGTATATGGATACGGATTCGGAGCGGTGGTGGTAGATGGCAGGGGCGATGATGATGGTGCGGCGGCGGCGTGACAACTTATGACCAGAACTCGAAACTCTAAAAGACTAGACTCTAAGACCAGCAACTAGACACGACGATGCAACCGCAAATTCAACAAAGCAAAACCCTAAAAAGATTATGCAAAGGCTCAGATTGGTTCGGATATGATGAACTAACCCTAATTTTTTTTGTGGCTTTTTCGTGGACTATAGGTATGAAGAACAGACTCGATCTAAACTACGAAAAACTGTAAAATCTCACCGAGCAACCTGGAAATCTGATACCACTTGATAGAGGCAAAGGTGTCCCGTCTTTCGATGAGATGGTGGATTTCGCTTTGTTGGAAGTCGACTTTGACGATCCGACTACGAACGTGCGAGGACGTCGCGCCTTAGCAATCGCTAAACCAACTCCGAGAGGTTATTGACCACGCCGGAGCACGATCAACCTGACCACGAGGGTCTGTTTCCTGCGAGCAAACGAAGAACAAGCAAGAAACTAAGATTGCAATCTGGATATTGCGAATATAAGATGAAAGCTTTATTGATCAAGGTGGGGTTCTGTGACGCCTTTGTCTGGTCGTTGAACACAAACGAAGTACGCGAAGTTGCAGCTATGGCGAACTTTTAATCTAAACAAAACCCAAAGTCTAAACGATGCCCTAAGGGCTGTATATATGGAGGAAGAGGGGGGAATTTCGTGGCCCTTGGTGGAGGGGTCCGAAATCAACCCTATCTCTTGTTTCCCGACACATACGGACTCTAAAAATAGCCTATACTTATGTATTTCGAAATTACATGGGCCTGGCCCAATAATAAGGTGACGCAGCACCTAAAATAGCCTCGGGACGAAATTTATGAAGTGGCATCTTGTATATTTCGTCCAAGGCTTCATGCACCCATTATGGTGGCTTCAAAGTCCTGAAATCATCACTTGTAACTCCGTTCTTGTTCCCCTTGCGCATGCCATCATCTCCATGCTTGTTCTTGCTGCAATGTTCATCCTTCTCCAAGCTAGGCCCTTCATTTGTAAGCAAAACAAATGTATCCAATTTAGGCAGCATCATATTCTCATGAACATTAGAATCATTACCAAGAAACGAAAGTACCTGGTAATTTAGTTGGCGTGCACGAGCTCTAGTAAGTGGTCCAGTATGTATAGCAGCAGGGGCTGTGGGTGTAACAATTGTATTGATGTCCTCATCATCCTCCCCTTCTTGAAATGAAGTCGTCCTCGACGGAAGTTCATATTCCTCACCCAAATAAGGCTTCAAATCTGCAATGTTAAAAGTGGGACTAACCCCAAAATCTGCAGGCAGCTCAAGTTTATATGCATTATCATTTATTTTCTCTAACACCTTAAAGGGACCATCAGCACGTGGCATTAACTTTGATTTGCGCAAATCAGGAAATCTATCCTTACGCAAATGTAACCAAACAAGATCTCCAGGTGCAAACACAACATGTTTTCTACCCTTATCTCCAGCAAGTTTATATTTAGCATTCATGCGCTCAATGTTTTCCTTAGTTAACTCATGCATTTTTAAAATCAATTCAGCACGTTGTTTAGCATCAAAATTAACCTTCTCTGAAGATGGAAGAGGCAACAAATCAATAGGTGCACGAGGTAGGAAACCATACACAACTTCAAAAGGGCACATCTTAGTAGTAGAATGCAATGAACGATTATAAGCAAATTCAATATGAGGCAAGCATTCCTGATGAGGACATCAATACAATTGTTACACCCACAGCCCCTGCTGCTATACATACTGGACCAATTACTAGAGCTCGTGCACGCCAACTAAATTATCAGGTACTTTCGTTTCTTGGTAATGATTCTAATGTTCATGAGAATATGACGCTGCCTAAATTGGATACATTTGTTTTGCTTACAAATGAAGGGCCTAGCTTGGAGAAGGATGAACATTGGAGCAAGAACAAGAATGGAGTTACAAGTGATGATTTCAGGACTTTGAAGCCACCATAATGGGTGCATGAAGCCTTGAACGAAATATACAAGATGCCACTTCATAAATTTCGTCCCGAGGCTATTTTAGGTGCTGCGTCACCTTATTATTGGGCCAGGCCCATGTAATTTCGAAATACATAAGTATAGGCTATTTTTAGAGTCCGTATGTGTGGGGAAACAAGAGATAGGGTTGATTTCGGACCCCTCCACCAAGGGCCACGAAATTCCCCCCTCTTCCTCCATATATACAGCCCTTAGGGCATCGTTTAGACTTTGGGTTTTGTTTAGATTAAAAGTTCGCCATAGCTGCAACTTCGCGTACTTCGTTTGTGTTCAACGACCAGACAAAGGCGTCACAGAACCCCACCTTGATCAATAAAACTTTCATCTTATATTCGCAATATCCAGATTGCAATCTTAGTTTCTTGCTTGTTCTTCGTTTGCTCGCAGGAAACAGACCCTCGTGGTCAGGTTGATCGTGCTCCGGCGTGGTCAATAACCTCTCGGAGTTGGTTTAGCGATTGCTAAGGCGCGACGTCCTCGCACGTTCGTAGTCGGATCGTCAAAGTCGAGTTCCACCAAAGCGAAATCCACCATCTCATCGAAAGACGGGACACCTTTGCCTCTATCAAGTGGTATCAGATTTCCAGGTTGCTCGGTGAGATTTTATAGTTTTTCGTAGTTTAGATCGAGTCTGTTCTTCATACCTACAGTCCACGAAAAAGCCACAAAAAAAATTTAGGGTTAGTTCATCATATCCGAACCAATCTGAGCCTTTGCATAATCTTTTTAGGGTTTTGCTTTGTTGAATTTGCGGTTGCATCGTCGTGTCTAGTTGCTGGTCTTAGAGTCTAGTCTTTTAGAGTTTCGAGTTCTGGTCATAAGTTGTCACGCCGCCGCCGCACCATCATCATCGCCCCTGCCATCTACCACCACCGCTCCGAATCCGTATCCATATACCACCACCAATCCGTGTCCATATACCACCACCGATCCATATCCATATACTACCACCGCTACCACCACCGCTGCCATATACCACCACCATATATCCACCACCAATCCGAGTTCCTTGCTTATTAGGGTTGTTTTCGAGATCCATCTAGATTCCGATTCGTGTTTCCTTGCCGGAGTAGGTTTCGGAAAAAAAAAAGATCTGCTATAAATCAGTATATCATCAAAATAGACTACCACAAATCGTCCGATGAAAGCACGTAAAACTTCGTTCATTAGTCTCATGAAAGTACTAGGCGCATTAGTTAACCCAAAAGGCATGACTAACCACTCATATAATCCAAACTTAGTTTTAAATGCTGTTTTCCATTCATCTCCCAATTTCATACGAATTTGATGGTATCCACTACGCAAATCAACTTTGGAGAATATTGTAGAGCCACTCAATTCATCAAGCATATCATCTAGCCTAGGAATAGGATGACGATAACGAATAGTAATATTATTAATGCCTCTACAATCAACACACATACGTGATGTACCATCCTTTTTCGGCACTAGAATAATAGGAACAGCACAAGGACTAAGGGATTCGCGTATATAACCTTTGTCGAGAAGCTCTTGTACTTGACGCATAATCTCCTTTGTCTCCTCTGGATTGGTACGGTATGGTGCACGGTTTGGCAGTGAAGCACCGGGAATTAAGTCAATCTGATGCTCAATCCCTCGAATAGGCGGTAATCCCGGTGGCACGTCTTGTGGAAAGACGTCAGCGAACTCCTGCAAAATGTTAGTGACAGCAGGAGGCAAAGAGGAAGGCACGTCCTCGAAAGGATCTCGAAACCTACTCCGAAACCTACTCCGGCAAGGAAACACGAATCGGAATCTAGATGGATCTCGAAAACAACCCTAATAAGCAAGGAACTCGGATTGGTGGTGGATATATGGTGGTGGTATATGGCAGCGGTGGTGGTAGCGGTGGTAGTATATGGATATGGATCGGTGGTGGTATATGGACACGGATTGGTGGTGGTATATGGATACGGATTCGGAGCGGTGGTGGTAGATGGCAGGGGCGATGATGATGGTGCGGCGGCGGCGTGACAACTTATGACCAGAACTCGAAACTCTAAAAGACTAGACTCTAAGACCAGCAACTAGACACGACGATGCAACCGCAAATTCAACAAAGCAAAACCCTAAAAAGATTACGCAAAGGCTCAGATTGGTTCGGATATGATGAACTAACCCTAATTTTTTTTGTGGCTTTTTCGTGGACTGTAGGTATAAAGAACAGACTCGATCTAAACTACGAAAAACTGTAAAATCTCACCGAGCAACCTGGAAATCTGATACCACTTGATAGAGGCAAAGGTGTCCCGTCTTTCGATGAGATGATGGATATCGCTTTGGTGGAAGTCGACTTTGACGATCCGACTACGAACGTGCGAGGACGTCGCGCCTTAGCAATCGCTAAACCAACTCCGAGAGGTTATTGACCACGCCGGAGCACGATCAACCTGACCACGAGGGTCTGTTTCCTGCGAGCAAACGAAGAACAAGCAAGAAACTAAGATTGCAATCTGGATATTGCGAATATAAGATGAAAGCTTTATTGATCAAGGTGGGGTTCTGTGACGCCTTTGTCTGGTCGTTGAACACAAACGAAGTACGCGAAGTTGCAGCTATGGCGAACTTTTAATCTAAACAAAACCCAAAGTCTAAACGATGCCCTAAGGGCTGTATATATGGAGGAAGAGGGGGGAATTTCGTGGCCCTTGGTGGAGGGGTCCGAAATCAACCCTATCTCTTGTTTCCCCACACATACGGACTCTAAAAATAGCCTATACTTATGTATTTCGAAATTACATGGGCCTGGCCCAAAAATAAGGTGACGCAGCACCTAAAATAGCCTCGGGACGAAATTTATGAAGTGGCATCTTGTATATTTCGTCCAAGGCTTCATGCACCCATTATGGTGGCTTCAAAGTCCTGAAATCATCACTTGTAACTCCTTTCTTGTTCCCCTTGCGCATGCCATCATCTCCATGCTTGTTCTTGCTCCAATGTTCATCCTTCTCCAAGCTAGGCCCTTCATTTGTAAGCAAAACAAATGTATCCAATTTAGGTAGCATCATATTCTCATGAACATTAGAATCATTACCAAGAAACGAAAGTACCTGGTAATTTAGTTGGCGTGCACGAGCTCTAGTAATTGGTCCAGTATGTATAGCAGCAGGGGCTGTGGGTGTAACAATTGTATTGATGTCCTCATCAAGGCATGAAAATATTGCAACTCAGTTTGCACATATAAGTGAAGCTCTTATTCATTTCAAAAGATTGACAATGTTCATCATTAAACCATCCCAACATTGGTGAATAAACCTTACTTGCATCAAATTTACATGCTACAACATGCTTAAATAAGCAAACATACAATAAGTCATTCAACACAGAATCATCACCAAGATTAGAGGTCATATCAAAATGATTAAACATTGGTTCTTCTGCATCAATAGTTAATTCAATGGGTGCACTCAAAATTGTTGGTATTTCAGTTGTTTGATCACATGGCAAAGTCAAATTATCAACGTAGTCCTCTAAAATAGGTGGTGTGATCAAAGTAGTGGGTAGCTCATCAGATGGTGCATTCAAATTGACAAGGCATTCATCATTCTCATGTAGAGATGGAAGATCAGTACCTTTGTCATTACCTCTTATGATCAACTCAGATGATGTAGCCACTCTCGGGGGCGATGTGTCACATGGTGGAGGTGATGTAGTCCTGACAACAACGGATGTGGTTGTCATAGTATGCCTAGTAGTTGAAGGAACAATCATATCAACTCTTGGAATGTGCACCGTGCGCTTGTTCTCCTCGTGGCCAACACGTCGTTTTATTTCCTGTTCAGCTTTGCAAGCAAGATGAAACAAATGGTCCATAGGATAACACTGTTCATGAATTAGTATCTCTTGAATATCACGGTTTAATCCTCCCCAAAATCTATCCATAAAATCATCTTCACTTTCTTCTAAAGAGGAATGCAACAAGGTAGTTTGTAAATCACCATAATATTTTGTTACAGTTTCACTACCTTGTTTTAAGTGTTGCAACTTCTTAATCATGTCACGAGTATAATAAGCAGGGACGAAAGTATGTCGCATGGCAAGTTTCAAATCATCCCAAGTAGTAGGTATATAATAAGGGTGTAACCAACAATATTCACTCCACCAAACCAAAGCATAACCAGTGAAAGAACCAACCGCAACCTTAACCTTTTTATGTTCATCGAAATTATGGGAAGCAAATATATTTTTTATGTCGAACTCCCATTCAATATATAAAGCAGGTTTAAAACAGCCATTAAATGGTGGTATAGATACATTAACCTGATCATGTGCATTTGGATGTTTGTGCACCTCTCGTGACGGTTGTGGTATTTGCAAAGGTGGTGGCACGTCTCCCGCGATCGACAAAGCCCATGAATTGACTCTGGATCCTGTCATGATTAGTAGAACAAGAAACAAAACCCAAAAATAATGTTCCTATAACTACTAGGATGTGGTGGTAAAACGCTCACAGTAAAGCAAATATCAATGTCTTACAAGTTCTTACCACGCAGCAGGTGGTGATCGGCAACCAGCGGTGTCAAGTAACTCCGAATATTGAGTAAAGCGATTGCTAGGGGAGCGTACATATACACGGTGTAGAAATATGTGGAGCTGGGTTGGCTATATATGGTAGCAAAAGATTAGCAATAATCAATTCAAAGATGCAATGTTGAATAAACGCTCAACGATGGTACTGTGCTGGTCCTACGCTAGACCGGACTAGAGACGCGAGCCTAGAACACTAATGATGATAGAGGCGGGGGTGTCCCGATCTTTCGATGAGATGGTAACTATCGATTTGGTGGAGACGACTTTGATGATCCGACTACAAACGTGCACGACATTGCGCCTTAGCAATCGCTAAACCAATCTCCAGAGGTTATTGACCACGCCGGTGCACGATCAACCTAACCACGAAGGTCTATTCCTGCAAGCAATCGAAGAACGAGCAAGAATATGATAAAAGCAATCTGAATATTGCAAATATGTATGAAGTATTGATAAAGGTGGGGATCCGAAAGCGGTCTTGGTCTGGTCGTTGGACACAAACGAAGTACACGAAGTTGCGTTGGCTAACTTTTAACTAAACAAATCCCAAGGAAAAGCTACTAGATGGATCTACTTATATAGGATCAAGGGGTGGCGGCCAAGGAGGTGGGAGGACGTCCCAAGGCAGCCTAAAACTAAATCTAGGTCGTACAAGGCCAATGGGCCCAAGTGGAGGTGATGTAACACCTTTGGACTTGTAGTTTGACTCGGATTCTGCTGCAGCATCAGATTGTTTCATCCACAACTCAAAGCTCCGGACGAATTTGAAGGTGATTCCAATTGGGTTGGAAAGTGCACGAAATCTAGTTTCCAACAAAAAAAGAATCACCCAATTCGGAGTCTGTATGAAAAACTTGTGTGCGTTTTGAGTCAGGTGTGTCTGTGCAGTCCGAATCTGAATCCAGAACGTGAGAGATTTGGACTCTATCTTCTCTTGGGCCAAAAGTGACGTGAGAGAACTTTTTGGACAGCAAATAAACATCTCTTTCTTCCTTATCTTCATATGTGGATTGTACAAATGTCCCATACACCTGCAATTAGACAAAACACAAAAGTGTGTGAAGTATTTTTGTTCTGGATAACATAAATAGATTATTGAATAGTTTGCACTAGAAATCACCTGACAAATATGCATATATGCAATATTTTTGGTCATATCCAAGGTAGTCATGTCCTCATCATCCTCCCCTTCTTGAAAATAAAGCCGTCCTCGGCGTTGCTTAATCTGAAATGTGGCTAACAAAAGAGACTAGGTGTACATGTTGTATATGTATATGTCATCCATTTTTACTTCCCTTGATTTTTGCATATATGACACATGAATAGATGAGTAACTTGCATAGTTCATAAAATCTAAAGCCAAAAAATTAGCACAAGAAGTAGAAGGCATGAAAATATTGCAACTCAGTTTGCACATATAAGTGAAGCTCTTATTCATTTCAAAAGATTGACAATGTTCATCATTAAACCATCCCAACATTGGTGAATAAACCTTACTTGCATCAAATTTACATGCTACAACATGCTTAAATAAGCAAACATGCAATAAGTCATTCAACACAGAATCATCACCAAGATTAGAGGTCATACCAAAATGATTAAACATTGGTTCTTTTGCATCAATAGTTAATTCAATGGGTGCACTCAAAATTGTTGGTATTTCAGTTGTTTGATCACATGGCAAAGTCAAATTATCAACGTAGTCCTCTAAAATAGGTGGTGTGATGAGGACATCAATACAATTGTTACACCCACAGCCCCTGCTGCTATACATACTGGACCAATTACTAGAGCTCGTGCACGCCAACTAAATTACCAGGTACTTTCGTTTCTTGGTAATGATTCTAATGTTCATGAGAATATGATGCTGCCTAAATTGGATACATTTGTTTTGCTTACAAATGAAGGGCCTAGCTTGGAGAAGGATGAACATTGGAGCAAGAACAAGCATGGAGATGATGGCATGCGCAAGGGAAACAAGAACGGAGTTACAAGTGATGATTTCAGGACTTTGAAGCCACCATAATGGGTGCATGAAGCCTTGGACGAAATATACAAGATGCCACTTCATAAATTTCGTCCCGAGGCTATTTTAGGTGCTGCGTCACCTTATTATTGGGCCAGGCCCATGTAATTTCGAAATACATAAGTATAGGCTATTTTTAGAGTCTGTATGTGTGGGGAAACAAGAGATATGGTTGATTTCGGACCCCTCCACCAAGGGCCACGAAATTCCCCCCCTCTTCCTCCATATATACAGCCCTTAGGGCATCGTTTAGACTTTGGGTTTTGTTTAGATTAAAAGTTCGCCATAGCTGCAACTTCGCGTACTTCGTTTGTGTTCAACGACCAGACAAAGGCGTCACAGAACCCCACCTTGATCAATAAAGCTTTCATCTTATATTCGCAATATCCAGATTGCAATCTTAGTTTCTTGCTTGTTCTTCGTTTGCTCGCAGGAAACAGACCCTCGTGGTCAGGTTGATCGTGCTCCGGCGTGGTCAATAACCTCTCGGAGTTGGTTTAGCGATTGCTAAGGCGCGACGTCCTCGCACGTTCGTAGTCGGATCGTCAAAGTCGACTTCCACCAAAGCGAAATCCACCATCTCATCGAAAGACGGGACACCTTTGCCGCTATCAAAAAAGGAAAGAAAAAAAAGAAAAAGAGGGAGAAGAAAAAGAAAAAAAAGGCGTGAGAAAAAAAAAGAGAGAAGAAAAAAAAATTGGCTCTATCTAGAATCAATCTCGTACCTGAATTCGGATTGGAATCTGTTTTGTGCACTGTTCAGTAAAACAGGTGTATCTTCCTCATACGAAGTCAGTTTTGGCTCCGTGAGTACTCAAATTGAAGATAGCGACGAGCCGCATCTAAATAGTTGCAGAAGCTAGTTCAATATTTGACACCTCAAAATCGGCTTCTAAATAGGTCTTTTTGCCCTCCGAAGTTCGTGAACACAACTTGTTCCAATTTTTCAGGCCAATTTTAGAATTCTTTGACTCCTCATATCAATTCGGAATTGAGTGATTCTTTTTGCATTGGAAAGCTTGAGTTAGTAGCATTCTTTGAAAGAATTTATCAGAAAATTGTCTCAAACTTTTCAAGAGGAAAGTTGGAGAGAGAGTTGTTGTATATCCTACTTGGCAGTTGTTTTTCATCATTATCTTCACTGCCGTTGTGATCTTCACTTATATCTTGCTGTCAAGAGCTACTTAGTATCCTTCATTGATGCTAGTTGTGCTACGCCGTGACCTCATTAGTGTTCTAGGCTCGCGTCTCTAGTCCGGTCTAGCCTAGGACCAGCACAGTACCGTCGTTGAGCGTTTATTCAACATTGCATCTTTGAATTGATTATTGCTAATCTTTTGCTACCATATATAGCCAACCCAGCTCCACATATTTCTACCCCGTGTATACGTACGCTCCCCTGGCAATCGCTTTACTCAATATTCGGAGTTACTTGACACCGCTGGTTGCCGATCACCGCCTGCTGCATGGTAAGAACTTGTAAGACATTGATATTTGCTTTACTGTGAGCGTTTTACCACCACATCCTAGTAGTTATAGGAACATTATTTTTGGGTTTTGTTTCTTGTTCTACTAATCATGACAGGATCCAGAGTCAATTCATGGGCTTTGTCGATCGCGGGAGACGTGCCACCACCTGTGCAAATACCACAACCGTCACGAGAGGTGCACAAACATCCAAATGCACATGATCAGGTTAATGTATCTATACCACCATTTAATGGCCGTTTTAAACCTGCTTTATATATTGAATGGGAGTTCGACATAAAAAATATATTTGCTTCCCATAATTTCGATGAACATAAAAAGGTTAAGGTTGCGGTTGGTTCTTTCACTGGTTATGCTTTGGTTTGGTGGAGTGAATATTGTCGGTTACACCCTGATTATATACCTACTACTTGGGATGATTTGAAACTTGCCATGTGATAGAGGCAAAGGTGTCCCGTCTTTCGATGAGATGGTGGATTTCGTTTTGGTGGAAGTCGACTTTGACGATCCGACTACGAACGTGTGAGGACGTCGCGCCTTAGCAATCGCTAAACCAACTCCGAGAGGTTATTGACCACGCCGGAGCACGATCAACCTGACCACGAGGGTCTGTTTCCTGCGAGCAAACGAAGAACAAGCAAGAAACTAAGATTGCAATCTGGATATTGCGAATATAAGATGAAAGCTTTATTGATCAAGGTGGGGTTCTGTGACGCCTTTGTCTGGTCGTTGAACACAAACGAAGTACGCGAAGTTGCAGCTATGGCGAACTTTTAATCTAAACAAAACCCAAGCAAAAGCTACTAGATGGATCTACTTATATAGGAGCAAGGGGTGGCGGCCAAGGAGGTGGGAGGACGTCCCAAGGCAGCCTAAAACTAAATCTAGGTCGTACAAGGCCAATGGGCCCAAGTGGAGGTGATGTAACACCTTTGGACTTGTAGTTTGACTCGGATTCTGCTGCAGCATCAGATTGTTTCGTCCACAACTCAACGCTCCGGACGAATTTGATGGTGATTCCAATTGGGTTGGAAAGTGCACGAAATCTAGTTTCCAACAAAAAAAGAATCACCCAATTCGGAGTCCGTATGAAAAACTTGTGTGCGTTTTGAGTCAGGTGTGTCTGTGCAGTCCGAATCTGAATCCAGAACGTGAGAGACTTGGACTCTATCTTCTCTTGGGCCAAAAGTGACGTGAGAGAACTTTTTGGACAGCAAATAAACATCTCTTTCTTCCTTATCTTCATATGTGGATTGTACAAATGTCCCATACACCTGCAATTAGACAAAACACAAAAGTGTGTGAAGTATTTTTGTTCTGGATAACATAAATAGATTATTGAATAGTTTGCACTAGAAATCACCTGACAAATATGCATATATGCAATATTTTTGGTCATATCCAAGGTAGTCATGTCCTCATCATCTTCACTTTCTTCTAAAGAGGAATGCAACAAGGTAGTTTGTAAATCATCATAATATTTTGTTACAGTTTCACTACCTTGTTTTAAGTCTTGCAACTTCTTAATCATGTCACGAGTATAATAAGCAGGGACGAAAGTATGTCGCATGGCAAGTTTCAAATCATCCCAAGTAGTAGGTATATAATCAGGGTGTAACCGACAATATTCACTCCACCAAACCAAAGCATAACCAGTGAAAGAACCAACCGCAACCTTAACCTTTTTATGTTCATTGAAATTATGGGAAGCAAATATATTTTTTATGTCGAACTCCCATTCAATATATAAAGCAGGTTTAAAACGGCCATTAAATGGTGGTATAGATACATTAACCTGATCATGTGCATTTGGATGTTTGTGCACCTCTCGTGACGGTTGTGGTATTTGCAAAGGTGGTGGCACGTCTCCCGCGATCGACAAAGCCCATGAATTGACTCTGGATCCTGTCATGATTAGTAGAACAAGAAACAAAACCCAAAAATAATGTTCCTATAACTACTAGGATGTGGTGGTAAAACGCTCACAGTAAAGCAAATATCAATGTCTTACAAGTTCTTACCATGCAGCAGGCGGTGATCGGCAACCAGCGGTGTCAAGTAACTCCGAATATTGAGTAAAGCGATTGCCAGGGGAGCGTACGTATACACGGTGTAGAAATATGTGCAGCTGGGTTGACTATATATGGTAGCAAAAGATTAGCAATAATCAATTCAAAGATGCAATGTTGAATAAACGCTCAACGACGGTACTGTGCTGGTCCTAGGCTAGACCGGACTAGAGACGCGAGCCTAGAACACTAATAAGGTCACGGTGTAGCACAACTAGCATCAATGAAGGATACTAAGTAGCTCTTGACAGCAAGATATAAGTGAAGATCACAACGGCAGTGAAGATAATGATGAAAAACAACTGCCAAGCAGGATATACAACAACTCTCTCTCCAACTTTGCTCTTGAAAAGTTTGAGACAATTTTCTAATAAATTCTTTCAAAGAATGCTACTAACTCAAGCTTTCCAATGCAAAAAGAATCACTCAATTCCGAGTTGATATGAGGAGTCAAAAAATTCTAAAACTGGCCTGAAAAATTGGAACTAGCTGTGTTCACGAACTTCGGAGGGCAAAAAGACCTATTTAGAAGCCGATTTTGAGGTGTCAAATATTTGATGAGAACATGACTACCTTGGATATGACAAAAAATATTGCATATATGCATATTTGTCAGGTGATTATTAGTGCAAACTATTCAATAATCTATTTATGTTGTCCAGAACAAAAATACTTCACACACTTTTGTGTTTTGTCTAATTGCAGGTGTATGGGACATTTGTACAATCCACATATGAAGATAAGGAAGAAAGAGATGTTTATTTGCTGTCCAAAAAGTTCTCTCACGTCACTTTTGGCCCAAGAGAAGATAGAGTCCAAGTCTCTCACGTTCTGGATTCAGATTCGGACTACACAGACACACCTGACTCAAAACGCACACAAGTTTTTCATACAGACTCCGAATTGGGTGATTCTTTTCTTGTTGGAAACTAGATTTCGTGCACTTTCCAACCCAATTGGAATCACCTTCAAATTCGTCCGGAGCGTTGAGTTGTGGACGAAACAATCTGATGCTGCAGTAGAATCCGAGTCAAACTACAAGTCCAAAGGTGTTACATCACCTCCACTTGGGCCCATTGGCCTTGTACGACCTAGATTTAGTTTTAGGCTGCCTTGGGACGTCCTCCCACCTCCTTGGCCGCCACCCCTTCCTCCTATATAAATAGATCCATCTAGTAGCTTTTCCTTGGGATTTGTTTAGTTAAAAGTTAGCCATTGCAACTTCGTGTACTTCGTTTGTGTCCAACGACCAGACCAAGACCGCTTACGGATCCCCACCTTTATCAATACTTCATACATATTTGCAATATTTAGATTGCTTTTATCATATTCTTGCTCGTTCTTCGATTGCTTGCAGGAATAGACCTTCGTGGTCAGGTTGATCGTGCACCGGCATGGTCAATAACCTCTGTAGATTGGTTTAGCGATTGCTAAGGCGCAACGTCGTGCACGTTTGTAGTCGGATCGTCAAAGTCGTCTCCACCAAATCGATAGTTATCATCTCATCGAAAAATCGGGACACCCTCGCCTTTATCAAGTGGTATCAGTTTTCTGGTTGCTCGGTGAGAATTTCCAGTTTTCCTAGATTAGATTTATTTTCTTACCTATTGTCCAAGAAAAAGCCACAAAAAAGAGTTAGATCTATTCATCCTTGGTCCAAACCAGTCTGAGCCTTTGCAATTTTCTTTTCATTGCTTGCATAGTTGAATTATCGTTTGCATCGTCGTGTCGAGTTGCTGGTCTTAGTGCCTAGTTCGTTTAGAGTTTCGAGTTCTGTTCACATTAGTCACGCCACCGCTGCATCATTATCTCTTCCGCTGTCCACCACCCATCCATCAATTTCCACCACGTGCTACCCACCATTCATTGTCATAATAATAGTTGAGATCATTCACATCTTCACTTGATCCAATCTGCATCTTATCTAGTTTGTTTTGGAAAGAGGGAGAAAAAAAGAGAGAAAAAAACGAGAAAAAAAAGGAGAAAAAAAAGTCAGAGAGAAAAAAAGGAGAGAAAGAAAAAAAAAGTGTGAGGAAAAAAAAGAGAAGAAAAAAAAACAAAAAAAATCGGCACAAACTTTTTCAGAGGAAAGTTGGAGACAAAGTTGTTGATATATCCTGCTTGGCTGTTGTTTCACCTCATTATCTTTACTGCCGTTGTGATCTTCACTTATATCTTGCTGTCCAGAGCTACTTAGTATCCTTTATTGATGCTAGTTGTGCTACGATGTGACCTCATTAGTGTTCTAGGCTCGCGTCTCTAGTCCGGTCTAGCCTAGGACCAACACAGTACCGTCGTTGAGCGTTTATTCAACATTGCATCCTTGAATTGATTATTGCTAATCTTTTGCTACCATATATAGCCAACCCAGCTCCATATATTTCTACACCGTGTATACGTACGCTCCCCTGGCAATCGCTTTACTCAATATTCGGAGTTACTTGACACCGCTGGTTGCTGATCACCGCCTGCTGCATGGTAAGAACTTGTAAGACATTGATATTTGCTTTACTGTGAGCGTTTTACCACCACATCCTAGTAGTTATAGGAACATTATTTTTGGGTTTTGTTTCTTGTTCTACTAATCATGACAGGATCCAGAGTCAATTCATGGGCTTTGTCGATCGCGGGAGACGTGCCACCACCTTTGCAAATACTACAACCGTCACGAGAGGTGCACAAACATCCAAATGCACATGATCAGGTTAATGTATCTATACCACCATTTAATGGCCGTTTTAAACCTGCTTTATATATTGAATGGGAGTTCGACATAAAAAATATATTTGCTTCCCATAATTTCGATGAACATAAAAAGGTTAAGGTTGCGGTTGGTTCTTTCACTGGTTATGCTTTGGTTCGGTGGAGTGAATATTGTCGGTTACACCCTGATTATATACCTACTACTTGGGATGATTTAAAACTTGCCATGCGACATACTTTCGTCCCTGCTTATTATACTCGTGACATGATTAAGAAGTTGCAACACTTAAAACAAGGTAGTGAAACTGTAACAAAATATTATGATGATTTACAAACTACCTTGTTGCATTCCTCTTTAGAAGAAAGTGAAGATGATTTTATGGATAGATTTTGGGGAGGATTAAACCGTGATATTCAAGAGATACTAATTCATGAAGAGTGTTATCCTATGGACCATTTGTTTCATCTTGCTTGCAAAGCTGAACAGGAAATAAAACGACGTGTTGGCCACGAGGAGAACAAGTGCACGGTGCACATTCCAAGAGTTGATATGATTGTTCCTTCAACTACTAGGCATACTATGACAACCACATCCGTTGTTGTCAGGACTACATCACCTCCACCATGTGACACATCGCCCCCGAGAGTGGCTACATCATCTAAGTTGATCATAAGAGGTAATGACAAAGGTACTGATCTTCCATCTCTACATGAGAATGATGAATGCCTTATCAATTTGAATGCACCATCTGATGAGCTACCCACTACTTTGATCACACCACCTATTTTAGAGGACTACGTTGATAATTTGACTTTGCCATGTGATCAAACAACTGAAATACCAACAATTTTGAGTGCACCCATTGAATTAACTATTGATGCAAAAGAACCAATGTTTAATCATTTTGATATGACCTCTAATCTTGGTGATGATTCTGTGTTGAATGACTTATTGCATGTTTGCTTATTTAAGCATGTTGTAGCATGTAAATTTGATGCAAGTAAGGTTTATTCACCAATGTTGGGATGGTTTAATGATGAACATTGTCAATCTTTTGAAATGAATAAGAGCTTCACTTATATGTGCAAACTGAGTTGCAATATTTTCATGCCTTCTACTTCTTGTGCTAATTTTTTGGCTTTAGATTTTATGAACTATGCAAGTTACTCATCTATTCATGTGTCATATATGCAAAAATCAAGGGAAGTTGATGAGGACATCAATACAATTGTTACACCCACAGTCCCTGCTGCTATACATACTGGACCAATTACTAGAGCTCGTGCACGCCAACTAAATTACCAGGTACTTTCGTTTCTTGGTAATGATTCTAATGTTCATGAGAATATGATGCTGCCTAAATTGGATACATTTGTTTTGCTTACAAATGAAGGGCCTAGCTTGGAGAAGGATGAACATTGGAGCAAGAACAAGCATGGAGATGATGGCATGCGCAAGGGGAACAAGAACGGAGTTACAAGTGATGATTTCAGGACTTTGAAGCCACCATAATGGGTGCATGAAGCCTTGGACGAAATATACAAGATGCCACTTCATAAATTTTGTCCCGAGGCTATTTTAGGTGCTGCGTCACCTTATTATTGGGCCAGGCCCATGTAATTTCGAAATACATAAGTATAGGCTATTTTTAGAGTACGTATGTGTGGGGAAACAAGAGATAGGGTTGATTTCGGACCCCTCCACCAAGGGCCACGAAATTCCCCCCTCTTCCTCCATATATACAGCCCTTAGGGCATCGTTTAGACTTTGGGTTTTGTTTAGATTAAAAGTTCGCCATAGCTGCAACTTCGCGTACTTCGTTTGTGTTCAACGACCAGACAAAGGCGTCACAGAACCCCACCTTGATCAATAAAGCTTTCATCTTATATTCGCAATATCCAGATTGCAATCTTAGTTTCTTGCTTGTTCTTCGTTTGCTCGCAGGAAACAGACCCTCGTGGTCAGGTTGATCGTGCCCCGGCGTGGTCAATAACCTCTCGGAGTTGGTTTAGCGATTGCTAAGGCGCGACGTCCTCGCACGTTCGTAGTCGGATCGTCAAAGTCGACTTCCACCAAAGCGAAATCCACCTTCTCATCGAAAGACGGGACACCTTTGCCTCTATCAATTTGTTTCATCTTGCTTGCAAAGCTGAACAGGAAATAAAACGACGTGTTGGCCACGAGGAGAACAAGCGCACGGTGCACATTCCAAGAGTTGATATGATTGTTCCTTCAACTACTAGGCATACTATGACAACCACATCCGTTGTTGTCAGGACTACATCACCTCCACCATGTGACACATCGCCCCCGAGAGTGGCTACATCATCTGAGTTGATCATAAGAGGTAATGACAAAGGTACTGATCTTCCATCTCTACATGAGAATGATGAATGCCTTGTCAATTTGAATGCACCATCTGATGAGCTACCCACTACTTTGATCACACCACCTATTTTAGAGGACTACGTTGATAATTTGACTTTGCCATGTGATCAAACAACTGAAATACCAACAATTTTGAGTGCACCCATTGAATTAACTATTGATGCAAAAGAACCAATGTTTAATCATTTTGATATGACCTCTAATCTTGGTGATGATTCTGTGTTGAATGACTTATTGCATGTTTGCTTATTTAAGCATGTTGTAGGATGTAAATTTGATGCAAGTAAGGTTTATTCACCAATGTTGGGATGGTTTAATGATGAACATTGTCAATCTTTTGAAATGAATAAGAGCTTCACTTATATGTGCAAACTGAGTTGCAATATTTTCATGCCTTCTACTTCTTGTGCTAATTTTTTGGCTTTAGATTTTATGAACTATGCAATTTACTCATCTATTCATGTGTCATATATGCAAAAATCAAGGGAAGTAAAAATGGATGACATATACATATACAACATGTACACCTTGTCTCTTTTGTTAGCCACATTTCAGATTAAGCAACGCCGAGGACGGCTTTATTTTCAAGAAGGGGAGGATGATGAGAACATGACTACCTTGGATATGACAAAAAATATAGCATATATGCATATTTGTCAGGTGATTTCTAGTGCAAACTATTCAATAATCTATTTATGTTGTCCAGAACAAAAATACTTCACACACTTTTGTGTTTTGTCTAATTGCAGGTGTATGGGACATTTGTACAATCCACATATGAAGATAAGGAAGAAAGAGATGTTTATTTGCTGTCCAAAAAGTTCTCTCACGTCACTTTTGGCCCAAGAGAAGATAGAGTCCAAGTCTCTCACGTTCTGGATTCAGATTCGGACTGCACAGACACACCTGACTCAAAACGCACACAAGTTTTTCATACGGACTCCGAATTGGGTGATTCTTTTTTTGTTGGAAACTAGATTTCGTGCACTTTCCAACCCAATTGGAATCACCTTCAAATTAGTCCGGAGCGTTGAGTTGTGGACGAAACAATCTGATGCTGCAGCAGAATCCGAGTCAAACTACAAGTCCAAAGGTGTTACATCACCTCCACTTGGGACCATTGGCCTTGTACGACCTAGATTTAGTTTTAGGCTGCCTTGGGACGTCCTCCCACCTCCTTAGCCGCCACCCCTTGCTCCTATATAAGTAGATCCACCTAGTAGATTTTCCTTGGGATTTGTTTAGTTAAAAGTTAGCCATTGCAACTTCGTGTACTTCGTTTGTGTCCAACGACCAGACCAAGACCGCTTACGGATCCCCACCATTATCAACACCTCATATATATCTGCAATATTCAGATTGCTTTATCATACTCTTGCTCGTTCTTCGATTGCTTGCAGGAATAGACCTTCGTGGTCAGGCTGACCTTGCTTCCGGCATCATCAGTAACCTCAGGAGATTGGTTTAGCGATTGCTAAGGCGCAACGTCGTGCACGTTTGTAGTCGGATCGTCAAAGTCGTCTCCACCAAATCGATAGTTATCATCTCATCGAAAGATCGGGACACCCTCGCCTCTATCAAGTGGTATCAGTTTTCAGGTTGCTCGGTGAGAATTTCCAGTTTTCCTAGATTAGATTTATTTTCTTACCTATTGTCCAAGAAAAATCCACAAAAAAGAGTTAGATCTATTCATCCTTTGTCCAAGCCAGTCTGAGCCTTTGCAATTTTCTTTTTATTGCTTGCATAGTTGAATTATTGGTTGCATCGTCGTGTCGAGTTGCTGGTCTTAGTGTCTAGGTCGTTTAGAGTTTCGAGTTCTGTTCACATTAGTCACGTCGCCGCTGCATCGTTATCCCTTCCGCTGTCCACCACCCATCCATCAATTTCCTCCACGTGCTACCCACTGTTCATTGTCATAATCATATTTGAGATCGTTCCCATCTTCGCTTGATCCAATCTACATCTTATCTAGTTTGTTTTGGAAAGAGGGAGAGAGAAAAAAAAATAGAGAGAAAAAAAACGAGAGAAAAAAAAAGTAAAAAAAAGTCAGAGAAAAAAAAAGGAAAAGAAAAAAAGTGTGAGAAAAAAAGAGAGGAGAAAAAAAATTGGATCTATCTAGAATCAATCTCGTACCTGAATTCGGATTGGAAACTGTTTTGGGCACTGTTCAGTAAAACAGGTGTATCTTCCTCATATGAAGTCCGTTTTGGCTCCGTGAGTACTCAAATTGAAGATAGCGACGAGCCGCATCTAAATAGTTTCAGAAGCTAGTTCAATATTTGACACCTCAAAATCGGCTTCTAAATAGGTCTTTTTGCCCTCCGAAGTTCGTGAACACAACTTGTTCCAATTTTTCAGGCCAGTTTTAGAATTCTTTGACTCCTCATATCAACTCGGAATTGAGGGATTCTTTTTGCGTTGGAAAGCTTGAGTTAGTAGCATTCTTTGAAAGGATTTATCAGAAAATTGTCTCAAACTTTTCAAGAGGAAAGTTGGAGAGAGAGTTGTTGTATATCCTGCTTGGCAGTTGTTTTTCATCATTATCTTCACTGCCGTTGTGATCTTCACTTATATCTTGCTGTCAAGAGCTACTTAGTATCCTTCATTGATGCTAGTTGTGCTACGCCGTGACCTCATTAGTGTTCTAGGCTCACGTCTCTAGTCCGGTCTAGCCTAGGACCAGCACAGTACCGTCGTTGAGCGTTTATTCAACATTGCATCTTTGAATTGATTATTGCTAATCTTTTGCTACCATATATAGCCAACCCAGCTCCACATATTTCTACACCGTGTATATGTACGCTCCCCTGGCAATCTCTTTACTCAATATTCGGAGTTACTTGACACCGCTGGTTGCCGATCACCGCCTGCTGCATGGTAAGAACTTGTAAGACATTGATATTTGCTTTACTGTGAGCGTTTTACCACCACATCCTAGTAGTTATAGGAACATTATTTTTGGGTTTTGTTTCTTGTTCTACTAATCATAACAGGATCCAGAGTCAATTCATGGGCTTTGTCGATCGCGGGAGACGTGCCACCACCTTTGCAAATACCACAACCGTCACGAGAGGTGCACAAACATCCAAATGCACATGATCAGGTTAATGTATCTATACCACCATTTAATGGCCGTTTTAAACCTGCTTTATATATTGAATGGGAGTTCGACATAAAAAATATATTTGCTTCCCATAATTTCAATGAACATAAAAAGGTTAAGGTTGCGGTTGGTTCTTTCACTGGTTATGCTTTGGTTTGGTGGAGTGAATATTGTCGGTTACACCCTGATTATATACCTACTACTTGGGATGATTTGAAACTTGCCATGCGACATACTTTTGTCCCTGCTTATTATACTCGTGACATGATTAAGAAGTTGCAACACTTAGAACAAGGTAGTGAAACTGTAACAAAATATTATGATGATTTACAAACTACCTTGTTGCATTCCTCTTTAGAAGAAAGTGAAGATGATTTTATGGATAGATTTTGGGGAGGATTAAACCGTGATATTCAAGAGATACTAATTCATGAAGAGTGTTATCCTATGGACCATTTGTTTCATCTTGCTTGCAAAGCTGAACAGGAAATAAAACGACGTGTTGGCCACGAGGAGAACAAGCGCACGGTGCACATTCCAAGAGTTGATATGATTGTTCCTTCAACTACTAGGCATACTATGACAACCACATCCGTTGTTGTCAGGACTACATCACCTCCACCATGTGACACATCGCCCCCGAGAGTGGCTACATCATCTGATTTGATCATAAGAGGTAATGACAAAGGTACTGATCTTCCATCTCTACATGAGAATGATGAATGCCTTGTCAATTTGAATGCACCATCTGATGAGCTATCCACTACTTTGATCACACCACCTATTTTAGAGGACTACGTTGATAATTTCACTTTGCCATGTGATCAAACAACTGAAATACCAACAATTTTGAGTGCACCCATTGAATTAACTATTGATGCAAAAGAACCAATGTTTAATCATTTTGATATGACCTCTAATCTTGATGATGATTCTGTGTTGAATGACTTATTGCATGTGTACTTATTTAAGCATGTTGTAGCATGTAAATTTGATGCAAGTAAGGTTTATTCACCAATGTTGGGATGGTTTAATGATGAACATTGTCAATCTTTTGAAATGAATAAGAGCTTCACTTATATGTGCAAACTGAGTTGCAATATTTTGATGCCTTCTACTTCTTGTGCTAATTTTTTGGCTTTAGGTTTTATGAATTATGCAAGTTACTCATCTATTCATGTGTCATATATGCAAAAATCAAGGGAAGTAAAAATGGATGACATATACATATACAACATGTAGACCTTGTCTCTTTTGTTAGCCACATTTGAGATTAAGCAACGCCAAGGACGGCTTTATTTTCAAGAAGGGGAGGATGATGAGGACATGACTACCTTGGATATGACCAAAAATATTGCATATATGCATATTTGTCAGGTGATTTCTAGTGCAAACTATTCAATAATCTATTTATGTTATCCAGAACAAAAATACTTCACACACTTTTGTGTTTTGTCTAATTGCAGGTGTATGGGACATTTGTACAATCCACATATGAAGATAAGGAAGAAAGAGATGTTTATTTGCTGTCCAAAAAGTTCTCTCACGTCACTTTTGGCCGAAGAGAAGATAGAGTCCAAGTCTCTCACGTTCTGGATTCAGATTCGGACTGCACAGACACACCTGACTCAAAACGCACACAAGTTTTTCATACGGACTCCGAATTGGGTGATTCTTTTTTTGTTGGAAACTAGATTTAGTGCACTTTCCAACCCAATTGGAATCACCTTCAAATTAGTCCGGAGCGTTGAGTTGTGGACGAAACAATCTGATGCTGCAGCAGAATCCGAGTCAAACTACAAGTCCAAAGGTGTTACATCACCTCCACTTGGGCCCATTGGCCTTGTACGACCTAGATTTAGTTTTAGGCTGCCTTGGGACGTCCTCCCACCTCCTTGGCCGCCACCCCTTGCTCCTATATAAGTACATCCATCTAGTAGCTTTTCCTTGGGATTTGTTTAGTTAAAAGTTTGCCATTGCAACTTCGTGTACTTCGTTTGTGTCCAACGACCAGACCAAGACCGCTTACGGATCCCCACCATTATCAATACCTCATATATATCTGCAATATTCAGATTGCTTTATCATATTCTTGCTCGTTCTTCGATTGCTTGCAGGAATAGACCTTCGTGGTCAGGCTGATCGTGCTTCCGACATCATCAGTAACCTCAGGAGATTGGTTTAGCGATTGCTATGGCGCAACGTCGTGCACGTTTGTAGTTGGATCGTCAAAGTCGTCTCCACCAAATCGATAGTTATCATCTCATCGAAAGATCGGGACACCCTCGCCTCTATCAGTAGCACAACTAGCATCAATGAAGGATACTAAGTAGCTCTTGACAGCAAGATATAAGTGAAGATCACAACGGCAGTGAAGATAATGATGAAAAACAACTGCCAAGCAGGATATACAACAACTCTATCTCCAACTTTCCTCTTGAAAAGTTTGAGACAATTTTCTGATAAATTCTTTCAAAGAATGCTACTAACTCAAGCTTTCCAATGCAAAAAGAACCACTTGATATGAGGAGTCAAAGAATTCTAAAACTGGCCTGAAAAATTGGAACAAGCTGTGTTCGCGAACTTCGGAGGGCAAAAAGACCTATTTAGAAGCCGATTTTGAGGTTTCAAATATTGAACTAGATTCTGCAACTATTTAGATGCGGCTCGTCGCTATCTTCAATTTGAGTACTCACGGAGCCAAAACGGACTTCGTATGAGGAAGATACACCTGTTTTACTGAACAGTGCGCAAAACAGATTCCAATCCGAATTCAGGTAGGAGATTGATTCTAGATAGATCCGAATTTTGTTTTTTTTTTCTTCTCTCTTTTTTTTCCTTACACTTTTTTTCCTTTTTTTTCTCTGACTTTTTTTTTATTTTTTTTCTCTTTTTTCTCCGTCTTTTTTTTCTCCGTCTTTTTTTTCTCTCTCTCGTTCCAAACAAACTAGATAAGATGCAGATTGGATCAAGCGAAGATGTGAATGATCTCAACTATGATTATGACAATGAACGGTGGGTAGCACGTGGTGGAAACTGATGGATGGATGGTGAACAACGGAAGGGCTAACGATGCAGCGGCGGCGTGACTAATGTGAAAAGAACTCGAAACTCTAAACGAACTAGACACTAAGACCAGCAAGTCGACACGACGATGCAACCGATAATTCAATAATGCATACAATGAAAAGAAAATTGCAAACGCTCAGACTGGCTTGGATAAAGGATGAATAGATCTAACTTTTGTTTTGTGGCTTTTTCTTGGACAATAGGTAAGAAAATAAATCTAATCTAGGAAAAACTGGAAATTCTCACCGAGCAACCTGAAAACTGATACCACTTGATAGAGGCGAGGTGTCCCGATCTTTCGATGAGATGATAACTATCGATTTGGTGAAGATGACTTTGACGATCCGACTACAAACGTGCATGACGTTGCGCCTTAGCAATCGCTAAACCAACTCCGAGAGGTTATTGACCACGCCGGAGCACAATCAACCTGACCACGAAGGTCTATTCCTGCAAGCAATCAAAGAACAAGCAAGAATATGATAAAAGCAATCTGAATATTGCGAGTATATATGAAGTTTTGATAAAGGTGGGGATCCGTAAGCGGTCTTGGTCTGGTCGTTGGACACAAACGAAGTACACGAAGTTGCAATGGCTAACTTTTAACTAAACAAATCCCAAGGAAAAGCTACTAGATGGATCTACTTATATAGGAGCAAGGGGTGGCAGCCAAGGAGGTGGGAGGACGTCCCAAGGCAGCCTAAAACTAAATCTAGGTCGTACAAGGCCAATGGGCCCAAGTGGAGGTGATGTAACACCTTTGGACTTGTAGTTTGACTCGGATTCTGCTGCAGCATCAGATTGTTTTGTCCACAACTCAACGCTCCGGACGAATTTGAAGGTGATTCCAATTGGGTTGGAAAGTGCACGAAATCTAGTTTCCAACAATGAAAGAATCACCCAATTCGGAGTCCGTATGAAAAACTTGTGTGCGTTTTGAGTCAGGTGTGTCTGTGTAGTCCGAATCTGAATCCAGAACGTGAGAGACTTGGACTCTATCTGCTCTTGGGCCAAAAGTGACGTGAGAGAACTTTTTGGACAGCAAATAAACATCTCTTTCTTCCTTATCTTCATATGTGGATTGTACAAATGTCCCATACACCTGCAATTAGACAAAACACAAAAGTGTGTGAAGTATTTTTGTTCTGGATAACATAAATAGATTATTGAATAGTTTGCACTAGAAATCACCTAACAAATATGCATATATGCAATATTTTTGGTCATATCCAAGGTAGTCATGTCCTCATCACAAAGGTGTCCCGTCTTTCGATGAGTATATGGATATCGCTTTGGTGGCAGTCGACTTTGACGATCCGACTACGAAGGTGCGAGGACGTCGCGCCTTAGCAATCGCTAAACCAACTCCGAGAGGTTATTGACCACGCCGGAGCATGATCAACCTGACCACGAGGGTCTGTTTCCTACAAGCAAACGAAGAACAAGCAAGAAACTAAGATTGCAATCTGGATATTGCGAATATAAGATGAAAGCTTTATTGATCAAGGTGGGGTTCTGTGACGCCTTTGTCTGGTCGTTGAACACAAACGAAGTACGCGAAGTTGCAGCTATGGCGAACTTTTAATCTAAACAAAACCCAAAGTCTAAGCGATGCCCTAAGGGCTGTATATATGGAGGAAGAGGGGGGGAATTTCGTGGCCCTTGGTGGAGGGGTCCGAAATCAACCCTATCTCTTGTTTCCCCACACATACGGACTCTAAAAATAGCCTATACTTATGTATTTCGAAATTACATGGGCCTGGCCCAATAATAAGGTGACGCAGCACCTAAAATAGCCTCGGGACAAAATTTATGAAGTGGCATCTTGTATATTTCGTCCAAGGCTTCATGCACCCATTATGGTGGCTTCAAAGTCCTGAAATCATCACTTGTAACTCCGTTCTTGTTCCCCTTGCGCATGCCTCAATATCAGAAGCAACACTAGATGGTTTATTATTAGGCTTCATTTGTTGCTCAAATTCTTTTGCCACAATCTGATTTTCACTCTTATTCGTCTCTTGTTTTGCTTTATTAGCTCTATTAATATCATCTTTCAAAATGGAATCAGGAGTCATAGGAAGCAAAGTAATATTTTTATCCTTATGAACAAGAGTATAGTGATTGTTTCTACCATGGTGTACAGAATTTTTATCAAATTGCCATGGTCTACCAAGTAATAAGGAACATGCTTGCATAGGTACCACATCACAATCAACATAATCAGCATATGTAGAGATACTAAAATGCACACGAACAGTACGTGTTACCTTAACCTTGCCGCTGTTGTTGAACCATTGGATGTAGTAAGGATGTGGATGTGGTCTTGTGGTGAGAGAAAGCTTCTCCACCATCTCCATGCTAGCCAAGTTGTTGCAGCTCCCTCCGTCTATGATGACGCGCACAGAACGTTCCTTCACAACTCCCTTGGTATGGAACAAATTGTGCCTCTGATTTTGCTCAGCTTGTGTGATCTGCACACTCAAAACACGTTGAGCAACTAAACATTCATACCTGTCAGCGTCTTCAGGAGCCATGTATTGGGTCTCATGATCAGAATCATCTCCACCATGTTCTTCACGTGTAATAAGAGCCAAAGTCTCCTCATCATAGTCACTAGCAGACTCATATCCACCATCCGCGGTAGCAATCATCACACGCGGAGATTTGCATTCTCTCACATAATGACCTCCTCCCTTACAACGACGACAAATAATATCACTTGTGTGCCCTGTTGATGCCATGTAAGAAGAAGAACGCTGTGCAGGCCCCGCAGGTGCGCTCTTGGCAGATAATGGTGGTTGTGCCTGTTTTCTTGTATCACGGCTGGAGGTGGCACCTGATGGAGGTGCTGGTGTAGTGGAAGTAGAAGATGCACGCGGTGTCCATGAGGAAGGTCGACCTGCAGAAAAGTTAGTGCGCGCCAATGCTTGTCGCTCCTGCACTTCACGTTCAGCTTTACAAGCAAGATGGAATAAACGAGTGATATTAGTATACTCCTTATAGTCTAGAATGGTCTGAATCTCTCTATTTAATCCACCCAGAAAACGTGCAAGCGTAGCTTCATTCTCCTCAACAATACCACATCTAATCATGCCAGTTTGTAATTCCTGATAATATTCTTCTACAAAAAAATTTCCTTGTCTTAAACGCTGCAATTTTTGAAGCAATTCTCGTTGATAATATGGTAGAACCCAACGAGTACGCATAGCAGTTTTCAAAGCAGCCCAAGTAGCGGGAATAGGATATAATATACAATGTTCAGACCACCATACACATGCAAAACTAGTGAAAGCACAAACAGCAGCAGCAACCCGTCTCTCCTCGGGATATTGTAAACATGTAAAATGTTGTTCAGTTTCTAACTCCCAAGTAAATATATATCAGGAACATATCTACCCTCAAATGGTGGAATATTCAATTTCAGTTTAGGAATATGGGCATCATCTCGTACCTGAGGTGGTGGTGCAGGTCTACCATTACGAATATATACCTGAGGTCGACCTGGTGGTGGTGCTGGTGGCTGCACGTATGATGCGGAGCATCCGATGATCATCCCCATGTACACTCGAGCCTACGCCATTGGACCTAAGGTGAATTTGCTCCTTTCCGAATCTTCCCTTTCCGCATGTAAGACATGGATGCTACTTCAAGCGCGGACCTTGTGCATACTCAGGTACACCCGAGGAGACCATGGAGAGCCCAAGGACCAAGGCCAAGCGTGCTCGGAAGCGAAGGAAGGAGAAGGAAGAAGAGCCAGCTACTACAGCGGTCGGACATCCGGCCCCAGCCCGGACATCCGGCCCTGCCCCGGAAATCCGGCATCGGCTATCCAGAGAACACCGAAAAGGACTAGTGCAGCCCGGACATCCGGCACCATGCCCTGGACATCCGGCTCTTCCTGAAGCCCCGGACATCCGGCCCCCTCACCCGGAAATCCGGCCCCTCCATCACCGAACGCATTTGGAAGACCCAGGCCAGCCCGGACATCCGGCCACCCAGCCCGGACATCCGGCCCGTCACGAAGCCCCGGACATCCGGCCCCAGCCCGGATATCCGGCACCTAACTGTGCGCAGAGAAAGGGCCAAGGGCCCATGTATCCCCCTCTCACTTACCCCTTCGTGGGCTAGCACTATATATACTCCCCCACCTCCTCCTAGTTAGAGTTAGCATTGGATTAGCTCATTTTGTGTGAGAGCCTTTGCTCATCCAATTGGATACTTCTCCTCGGATATCAGGACCTCTACGGAGAAGATCCCCAAGCGGATTCAAGACCCCTCTTTAGGGAAGAATGATAAGGACATCAATACCATTGTTACACCCACAGCCCTGCTGCTATACATACTGGACCAATTACTAGAGCTCGCGCACGCCAACTAAATTACCAGGTACTTTCATTTCTTGGTAATGATTCTAATGTTCATGAGAATATGATGCTGCCTAAATTGGATACATTTGTTTTGCTTACAAATGAAGGGCCTAGCTTGGAGAAGGATGAACATTGGAGCAAGAACAAGCATGGAGATGATGGCATGCGCAAGGGGAACAAGAACAGAGGTACAAGTGATGATTTCAGGTCTTTGAAGCCTCCATAACGAGTGCATGAAGCCTTGGACGAAATATACAAGATGTCACTTCATAAATTTCGTCCAGAGGCTATTATAGGTGCTGCGTCACCTTTTTATTGGGCCAGACCCATGTAATTTCGAAATACATAAGTATAGGCTATTTTTAGAGTCCGTATGTGTGGGGAAACAAGAGATAGGGTTGATATCGGACCCCTCCACCAAGGGCCACGAAATTCCCCCTCTCTTCCTCCATATATACAGCCCTTAGGGCACCGTTTAGACTTTGGGGGGGTTTTGTTTAGATTAAAAGTTCGCCATAGCTGCAACTTCGCGTACTTCGTTTGTGTTCAACGACCAGACAAAGGCGTCACAGAACCCCACCTTGATCAATAAAGCTTTCATCTTATATTCGCAATATCCAGATTGCAATCTCAGTTTCTTGCTTGTTCTTCGTTTGCTCGCAGGAAACAGACCCTCGTGGTCAGGTTGATCGTGCTCCGGCGTGGTCAATAACCTCTCGGAGTTGGTTTAGCGATTGCTAAGGCGCGGCGTCCTCGCACGTTCGTAGTCGGATCGTCAAAGTCGATTGCCACCAAAGCGATATCCATCATCTCATCGAAAGACGGGACACCTTTGCCTCTATCAAGTGGTATCAGATTTCCAGGTTGCTCGGTGAGATTTTATAGTTTTTCGTAGTTTAGATCGAGTCTGTTCTTCATACCTACAGTCCACGAAAAAGCCACAAAAAAAATTAGGGTTAGTTCATCATATCCGAACCAATCTGAGCCTGTGCATAATCTTTTTAGGGTTTTGCTTTGTTGAATTTGCGGTTGCATCGTCGTGTCTAGTTGCTGGTCTTAGTGTCTAGTCTTTTAGAGTTTCGAGTTCTGGTCATAAGTTGTCACACCGCCACCGCACCATCATCATCGCCCCTGCCACCTACCACCACCGCTCCGAATCCGTATCCATATACCACCACCAATCCGTGCCATATACCACCACCGATCCATATCCATATACTACCACCGCTACCACCACCGCTGCCATATACCACCACCATATATCCACCACCAATCCGAATTCTTGTCCTATTAGGTTTGTTTTCGAGATCCATCTAGATTCCGATTCGTGTTTCCTTGCCGGAGTAGGTTTTGGGAAAAAAAAGAGTCCGGAAACCACCCTCCGTTTAGGCCCAAATTTTTTTGAAAACGCACTTGTCGAAAAATTTTCTGTCTATCCTATTTTTAGGTGTTTCTAAGCGTATTGAGACAGTCGCCGTTATAGAAAGTTTTTTTTGACCCGTTTCCAGTTTTTGGGTCCGGGCAGTCGAAAAAAAAAATTGTCAACAAAAATTTCGTGCCCATCCTGTCAGTTTGACCTGGGAAGAGTTTTGAGACACTCGCCATTATAGTGATTTTTCGCAAAAAAAAAGCAGCGCAAAAAAAAAGAGCGAAAAAAAAAATCCAGAGTGTGCTTTTCCCTTGTTTACGTGTCGCGCCGTGATTTTGTTGGTGTTCTAGGCTCGCGTCTCTAGCACAGTCTAGCCTAGGACCAGCACAGTACCGTCGTTGAGCGTTTATTCAACTTTGCATCTCTGAATTGATTATTGCTAACCCTTTTTGCTACCATATTATAAGCCTTCCCAGCTCCACATACATCTACGTCGTGCGTTTGACTCTCCCTGGTAATCGCTCTATCCAAGCTTTGAGAGTTTTTGACTACAACGGTTGCCGATCACCGCCTGCTGCTGGGTAAGAACTGGTAAAAATTTAAGATTTGCTTGACGGATTTGTGACACCCACCACCACCTCTTGTTAGTAGTCTGTAGGATCATATTCTTGTGTGTTTCTATTGCTGCTAACCATGCCAGGATCATAAGCCGACGAGACTGACTGGGAGAACTTGACGAACAAGGAGCTTCATGATACGTTTCAGCAAATGATGAGTGTACAGGTGCAAGATGTGATAAACAGATTTGAAGAGGCCATGGAGAAGATAGATGGCATGGAGAAGACGTTCGAAACAAAGCTCGATAACAAGTTTAATGAATTGCTCGCGCGTCTTCCACCACCACCACCCGCTGCACCTAAGCACCTCTCCAACAACAACAACAACGACTACCTCCACGTCGCGAAACAGACCTCCGCTGAGCGAGCCGTGTTCCTCTTGCGTTTGGCCAAACTGTTGGTGCTGCTGTTGATACTTCTGTGGCTCATGCTGCTGATGCGGAGGAGGATGATTATGTGGGAGATTATGAGGATGAGGTTGATCAAAATCTGAACTACGTGCAGCCACCAGCACCACCACCAGCAGGTCGACCTCAGGTATATATTCGTAATGGTAGGCCTGCACCACCACCTCAGGTATGAGATGATGTCCATATTCCTAAACTGAAATTGAATATTCCACCATTTGAGGGTAGATATGTTCCTGATATATATCTTACTTGGGAGTTAGAAACTGAACAACGATTTACATGTTTACAATATCCCGAGGAGAGACGGGTTGCTGCTGCTGTTTGTGCTTTCACTAGTTTTGCATGTGTCTGGTGGTCTGAACATTGTAGATTATATCCTATTCCAACCACTTGGGCTGCTTTGAAAACCGCTATGCGTACGCGTTGGGTTCCACCATATTATCAACGTGAATTGCTTCAAAAATTGCAGCGTTTAAGACAAGGAAAAAATTCTGTAGAAGAATATTATCAGGAATTACAAACTGGCATGATTCGATGTGGTATTGTTGAGGAGAATGAAGCTATGCTTGCACGTTTTCTGGGTGGATTAAATAGAGAGATTCAGACCATTCTAGACTATAAGGAGTATACTAATATCACTCGTTTATTCCATCTTGCTTGTAAAGCTGAACGTGAAGTGCAGGATCGACAAGCATTGGCGCGAACTAACTTTTCTACAGGCCGACCTTCCTCATGGACGCCGCGTGCATCTTCTACTTCAACTGCACCAGCACCTCAATCAGGTGCCTCCTACAGCCGTGATACAAGAAAATAGGAGCAACCACCATTATCTGCCAAGAGCGCACCTGCCGGGCCTGCACAGAGTTCTTCTTCTTCCAGGGCATCAACAGGGCACACAAGTGATATTATTTGTCGTCGTTGTAAGGGAGGAGGTCATTATGCGAGAGAATGCAAATCTCCGCGTGTGATGATTGCTACCGCGGATGGTGGATATGAGTCCGCTAGTGACTATGATGAGGAGACATTGGCTCTTATTACACGTGAAGAACATGGTGGAGATGATTCTGATCATGAGACGCAATATATGGCTCCTGAAGACGCTGACAGGTATGAATGTTTAGTTGCTCAACGTGTTTTGAGTGTGCAGATCACACAAGCTGAGCAAAATCAGAGGCACAATTTGTTCATAAGGATAAAAATATTACTTTGCTTCCTATGACTCCTGATTCCATTTTGAAAGATGATATTAATAGAGCTAATAAAGCAAAACAAGAGACGAATAAGAGTGAAAATCAGATTGTGGCAAAAGAATTTGAGCAACAAATGAAGCCTAATAATAAACCATCTAGTGTTGCTTCTGAAATTAAATTGAAAAGTGCATGTTTATTTGCCACCAAATCTGATATTGATGAGCTAGATTTCAGCAAATCTGTTTGCTATGCTTTTGTGTGCAAAGACGCATTATTTTCATTCGAGGATGTGCCTTCCTCTTTGCCTCCTGCTGTCACTAACATTTTGCAGGAGTTCGCTGACGTTTTTCCACAAGACGTGCCACCGGGATTACCGCCTATTCGAGGGATTGAGCATCGGATTGACTTAATTCCCGGTGCTTCACTGCCAAACCGTGCACCATACCGTACCAATCCAGAGGAGACGAAGGAGATTATGCGTCAAGTACAAGAGCTTCTCGACAAAGGTTATATACGCGAATCCCTTAGTCCTTGTGTTGTTCCTATTCTTCTAGTGCCGAAAAAGGATGGTACATCACGTATGTGTGTTGATTGTAGAGGCATTAATAATATTACTATTCGTTATCGTCATCCTATTCCTAGGCTAGATGATATGCTTGATGAATTGAGTGGCTCTACAATATTCTCCAAAGTTGATTTGCGTAGTGGCTACCATCAAATTCGTATGAAATTGGGAGATGAATGGAAAACAGCATTTAAAACTAAGTTTGGATTATATGAGTGGTTAGTCATGCCTTTTGGGTTAACTAATGCACCTAGTACTTTCATGAGATTAATGAATGAAGTTTTACGTGCTTTCATTGGACGATTTGTGGTAGTTTACTTTGATGACATATTGATTTATAGCAGATCTTTGGAAGAACATTTGGAACATTTACGTGCTGTTTTTATTGCTCTACGTGATGCACGTTTGTTTGGTAACCTTGGGAAGTGCACCTTTTGCACCGACCGCGTATCTTTTCTTGGCTATGTTGTTACTCCACAGGGAATTGAAGTTGATAAAGCCAAGATTGAAGCTATTGAGAGTTGGCCGCAGCCCAAAACGGTCACACAAGTGAGGAGTTTTCTTGGCCTCGCTGGATTCTATAGGCGTTTTGTGAGAGATTTCAGCACCATTGCTGCACCTCTCAATGAGCTTACAAAGAAAGATGTGCCTTTTCTTTGGGGTACCGCACAGGAAGAAGCCTTCACGGTATTGAAAGATAAGTTGACACATGCTCCTTTACTCCAACTTCCTGATTTTAATAAGACTTTTGAGCTTGAATGTGATGCTAGTGGAATTGGATTAGGAGGTGTGTTATTACAAGATGGCAAACCTGTTGAATACTTTTCTGAAAAATTGAGTGGGCCTAGTCTGAATTATTCTACTTATGATAAAGAATTATATGCTCTTGTTCGGACTTTAGAAACATGGCAACATTATTTATGGCCCAAAGAATTTGTTATACATTCTGATCATGAATCTTTGAAACATATTAAAAGTCAAGCTAAACTGAATCGTAGACATGCTAAATGGGTTGAATTCATTGAGACTTTCCCTTATGTCATTAAACACAAGAAGGGAAAAGAAAATGTTATTGCTGATGCATTGTATCGTCGCTATACTATGCTTTCACAACTTGACTTCAAAATATTTGGTTTGGAGACCATCAAAGATCAATATGTGCATGATGCTGATTTTAAAGATGTAATGCAGAATTGTAAAGAAGGAAGAATGTGGAACAAGTTTGTTGTTAATGATGGATTTGTGTTTCGTGCTAACAAGCTATGCATTCCAGCTAGCTCCGTTCGTCTTTTGTTGTTGCAGGAGGCGCATGGAGGAGGATTAATGGGACACTTTGGCGTGAAGAAGACGGAGGACGTACTTGCTACACATTTCTTTTGGCCAAAGATGAGACGGGATGTTGAGCGTTTTATTGCTCGCTGCACTACATGTCAAAAAGCTAAGTCACGGCTCAATCCTCATGGTTTATATATGCCTTTGCCTGTACCTACTGTTCCTTGGGAGGATATATCTATGGACTTTGTTTTAGGTTTACCTCGAACAAAGAAGGGGAGGGATAGCATATTTGTTGTCGTGGATAGATTCTCGAAAATGGCACACTTTATACCATGTCATAAAAGTGATGATGCTGTTAATGTTGCTGATTTGTTCTTTCGTGAAATTATTCGCTTGCATGGTGTGCCAAATACTATTGTTTCAGATCGTGATACTAAATTTCTTAGCCACTTTTGGAGATGTTTATGGGCTAAGTTGGGGACTAAACTGCTTTTTAGTACTACTTGTCACCCCCAAACTGATGGACAAACTGAAGTAGTCAATAGAACGTTGTCTACTATGCTTAGGGCTGTTTTGAAGAATAATAAGAAAATGTGGGAGGAATGCTTGCCTCATATTGAATTTGCTTATAATCGTTCATTGCATTCTACTACTAAGATGTGCCCTTTTGAAGTTGTGTATGGTTTCCTACCTCGTGCACCTATTGATTTGTTGCCTCTTCCATCTTCGGAGAAGGTTAATTTTAAAAATGCATGAGTTAACTAAGGAAAACATTGAGCGCATGAATGCTAAATATAAACTTGCTGGAGATAAGGGTAGAAAACATGTTGTGTTTGCACCTGGAGATCTTGTTTGGTTACATTTGCGTAAGGATAGATTTCCTGATTTGCGCAAATCAAGGTTAATGCCACGTGCTGATGGTCCCTTTAAGGTGTTAGAGAAAATAAATGATAATGCATATAAACTTGAGCTGCCTGCAGATTTTGGGGTTAGTCCCACTTTTAACATTGCAGATTTGAAGCCTTATTTGGGTGAGGAAGATGAACTTCCGTCAAGGACGACTTCATTTCAAGAAGGGGAGGATGATGAGGACATCAATACAATTGTTACACCCACAGCCCCTGCTGCTATACATACTGGACCAATTACTAGAGCTCGTGCACGCCAACTAAATTACTAGGTATTTTTGTTTCTTGGTAATGATTCTAATGTTCATGAGAATATGATGCTGCCTAAATTGGATACATTTGTTTTGCTTACAAATGAAGGGCCTAGCTTGGAGAAGGATGAACATTGGAGCAAGAACACGCATGGAGATGATGGCATGCGCAAGGGGAACAAGAACGGAGTTACAAGTGATGATTTCAGGACTTTGAAGCCACCATAATGGGTGCATGAAGCCTTGGACGAAATATACAAGATGCCACTTCATAAATTTCGTCCCGAGGCTATTTTAGGTGTTGCGTCACCTTATTATTGGGCCAGGCCCATGTAATTTCGAAATACATAAGTATAGGCTATTTTTAGAGTCCGTATGTGTGGGGAAACAAGAGATAGGGTTGATTTCGGACCCCTCCACCAAGGGCCACGAAATTCCCCCCTCTTCCTCCATATATACAGCCCTTAGGGCATCGTTTAGACTTTGGGTTTTGTTTAGATTAAAAGTTCGCCATAGCTGCAACTTCGCGTACTTCGTTTGTGTTCAACGACCAGACAAAGGCGTCACAGAACCCCACCTTGATCAATAAAGCTTTCATCTTATATTCGCAATATCCAGATTGCAATCTCAGTTTCTTGCTTGTTCTTCGTTTGCCCGCAGGAAACAGACCCTCGTGGTCAGGTTGATCGTGCTCCGGCGTGGTCAATAACCTCTCGGAGTTGGTTTAGCGATTGCTAAGGCGCGACGTCCTCGCACGTTCGTAGTCGGATCGTCAAAGTCGACTTCCACCAAAGCGAAATCCATCATCTCATCGAAAGACGGGACACCCTTGCCTCTATCACCCTTAGTCCTTGTGCTGTTCCTATTATTCTAGTGCCGAAAAAGGATGGTACATCATGTATGTGTGTTGATTGTAGAGGCATTAATAATATTACTATTCGTTATCGTCATCCTATTCCTAGGCTAGATGATATGCTTGATGAATTGAGTGGCTCTACAATATTCTCCAAAGTTGATTTGCGTAGTGGCTACCATCAAATTCGTATGAAATTGGGAGATGAATGGAAAAGAGCATTTAAAACTAAGTTTGGATTATATGAGTGGTTAGTCATGCCTTTTGGGTTAACTAATGCACCTAGTACTTTCATGAGATTAATGAACGAAGTTTTACGTGCTTTCATTGGACGATTTGTGGTAGTTTACTTTGATGACATATTGATTTATAGCAGATCTTTGGAGGAACATTTGGAACATTTACGTGCTGTTTTTATTGCTCTACGTGATGCACGTTTGTTTGGTAACCTTGGGAAGTGCACCTTTTGCACCGACCGAGTATCTTTTCTTGGCTATGTTGTTACTCCACAGGGAATTGAAGTTGACAAAGCCAAGATTGAAGCTATTGAGAGTTGGCCGCAGCCCAAAACGGTCACACAAGTGAGGAGGTTTCTTGGCCTCGCTGGATTCTATAGGCGTTTTGTGAGAGATTTCAGCACCATTGCTGCACCTCTCAACGAGCTTACAAAGAAGGATGTGCCTTTTGTTTGGGGTACCGCACAGGAAGAAGCCTTCACGGTATTGAAAGATAAGTTGACACATGCTCCTTTACTCCAACTTCCTGATTTTAATAAGACTTTTGAGCTTGAATGTGATGCTAGTGGAATTGGATTAGGAGGTGTGTTATTACAAGATGGCAAACCTGTTGCATACTTTTCTGAAAAAATGAGTGGGCCTAGTCTGAATTATTCTACTTATGATAAAGAATTATATGCTCTTGTTCGGACTTTAGAAACATGGCAACATTATTTATGGCCCAAAGAATTTGTTATACATTCTGATCATGAATCTTTGAAACATATTAAAAGTCAAGCTAAACTGAATCGTAGACATGCTAAATGGGTTGAATTCATTGAGACTTTCCCTTATGTCATTAAACACAAGAAGGGAAAAGAAAATGTTATTGCTGATGCATTGTCTCGTCGCTATACGATGCTTTCACAACTTGACTTCAAAATATTTGGTTTGGAGACCATCAAAGATCAATATGTGCATGATGCTGATTTTAAAGATGTAATGCAGAATTGTAAAGAAGGAAGAATGTGGAACAAGTTTGTCGTCAAAGATGGATTTGTGTTTCGTGCTAACAAGCTATGCATTCCAGCTAGCTCCGTTCGTCTTTTGTTGTTGCAGGAGGCGCATGGAGGAGGATTAATGGGACACTTTGGTGTGAAGAAGACGGAGGACGTACTTGCTACACATTTCTTTTGGCCAAAGATGAGACGGGATGTTGAGCGTTTTATTGCTCGCTACACTACATGTCAAAAAGCTAAGTCACGACTCAATCCTCATGGTTTATATATGCCTTTGCCTGTACCTAGTGTTCCTTGGGAGGATATATCTATGGACTTTGTTTTAGGTTTACCTCGAACAAAGAAGGGGAGGGATAGCATATTTGTTGTCGTGGATAGATTCTCGAAAATGGCACACTTTATACCATGTCATAAAAGCGATGATGCTGTTAATGTTGCTGATTTGTTCTTTCGTGAAATTATTCGCTTGCATGGTGTGCCAAATACTATTGTTTCAGATCGTGATACTAAATTTCTTAGCCACTTTTGGAGATGTTTATGGGCTAAGTTGGGGACTAAACTGCTCTTTACTACTACTTGTCACCCCCAAACTGATGGCCAAACTGAAGTAGTCAATAGAACATTGTCTACTATGCTTAGGGCTGTTTTGAAGAGTAATAAGAAAATTTGGGAGGAATGCTTGCCTCATATTGAATTTGCTTATAATCGTTCATTGCATTCTACTACTAAGATGTGCCCTTTTGAAGTTGTGTATGGTTTCCTACCTCGTGCACCTATTGATTTGTTGCCTCTTCCATCTTCGGAGAAGGTTAATTTTGATGCTAAACAACGTGCTGAATTGATTTTAAAAATGCATGAGTTAACTAAGGAAAACATTGAGCGTATGAATGCCAAATATAAACTTGCTGGAGATAAGGGTAGAAAACATGTTGTGTTTGCACCTGGAGATCTTGTTTGGTTACATTTGCGTAAGGATAGATTTCCTGATTTGCGCAAATCAAAGCTCATGCCACGGGCTGATGGTCCCTTTAAGGTGTTAGAGAAAATAAATGATAATGCATATAAACTTGACCTGCCTGCAGATTTTGGGGTTAGTCCCACTTTTAACATTGCAAATTTGAAGCCTTATTTGGGTGAGGAAGATGAGCTTCCGTCGAGGACGACTTCATTTCAAAAAGGGGAGGATGATGAGGACATCAATACCATTGTTACACCCACAGCCCCTGCTGCTACATATACGGGACCAATTACTAGAGCTCGCGCACGCCAATTGAATTATCAGGTACTTTCGTTTCTTGGTAATGATTCTAATGTTCATGAGAATATGATGCTGCCTAAATTGGATACATTTGTTTTGCTTACAAATGAAGGGCCTAGCTTGGAGAAGGATGAACATTGGAGCAAGAACAAGCATGGAGATGATGCCATGCGCAAGGGGAACAAGAACGGAGTTACAAGTGATGATTTCAGGTCTTTGAAGCCACCACAATGGGTGCATGAAGCCTTGGATGAAATATACAAGATGCCACTTCATAAATTTCGTCCCGAGGCTATTATAGGTGCTGCGTCACCTTTTTATTGGGCCAGGCCCATGTAATTTCGAAATACATAAGTATAGGCTATTTCTAGAGTCCGTATGTGTGGGGAAACAAGAGATAGGGTTGATTTCGGACCCCTCCACCAAGGGCCACGAAATTCCCCTCTCTTCCTCCATATATACAGCCCTTAGGGCACCGTTTAGACTTTGGGTTTTGTTTAGATTAAAGTTCGCCATAGCTGCAACTTCGCGTACTTCGTTTGTGTTCAACGACCAGACAAAGGCGTCACAGTACCCCACCTTGATCAATAAAGCTTTCATCTTATATTCGCAATATCCAGATTGCAATCTTAGTTTCTTGCTTGTTCTTCGTTTGCTCGCAGGAAACAGACCCTCATGGTCAGGTTGATCGTGCTCCAGCGTGGTCAATAACCTCTCGGAGTTGGTTTAGCGATTGCTAAGGCGCGACGTCCTCGCACGTTCGTAGTCGGATCGTCAAAGTCGACTTCCACCAAAGCGATATCCATCGTCTCATCGAAAGACGGGACACCTTTGCCTCTATCAGGACTCCTCCTCCGAGTCAAGCTACGAGACCGCGCATGGAGACATTTGCACCAACATCCCTCCGACACCCACATATCATGAGATGACCCATTTGTCATGTGAGGAGAGCCACCACCACATGAGTGAGATGAGTGACTCCACCATATGTGACACTGAGAGCATTTCCTATGAGAGGATGAGTGTGACCACCACTAGCCCCACACATGAGAGCATGCCACACATCCTATGTGAGGTTGAGCGCCATTTGAGTGACTCCACCAACCATATGAGTGAGAGCATCCTTGAGGGAGTGAGTGAGCCATAGCACTTAGAGAGTGAGGTAATTGACACGGCATGTGAGGCCACTATGATTTCTAATGACTTAACCTCTACTCCTAGTGTGTTTTCTTCTTTGGTGCTAGGTCTCCTACCTGACGACACGCCTACCATTGATGAGTCCATACCTCCTATGGAGACGACGATGGCCATGATGGATGATGATGCATGATAGAGGCAAAGGTGTCCCGTCTTTCGATGAGATGGTGGATTTCGCTTTGGTGGAAGTCGACTTTGACGATCCGACTACGAACGTGCGAGGACGTCGCGCCTTAGCAATCGCTAAACCAACTCCGAGAGGTTATTGACCACGCCGGAGCACGATCAACCTGACCACGAGGGTCTGTTTCCTGCGAGCAAACAAAGAACAAGCAAGAAACTAAGATTGCAATCTGGATATTGCGAATATAAGATGAAAGCTTTATTGATCAAGGTGGGGTTCTGTGACGCCTTTGTCTGGTCGTTGAACACAAACGAAGTACGCGAAGTTGCAGCTATGGCGAACTTTTAATCTAAACAAAACCCAAAGTCTAAACGATGCCCTAAGGGCTGTATATATGGAGGAAGAGGGGGGAATTTCGTGGCCCTTGGTGGAGGGGTCCGAAATCAACCCTATCTCTTGTTTCCCCACACATACGGACTCTAAAAATAGCCTATACTTATGTATTTCGAAATTACATGGGCCTGGCCCAATAATAAGGTGACGCAGCACCTAAAATAGCCTCGGGACGAAATTTATGAAGTGGCATCTTGTATATTTCGTCCAAGGCTTCATGCACCCATTATGGTGGCTTCAAAGTCCTGAAATCATTACTTGTAACTCCGTTCTTGTTCCCCTTGCGCATGGCATCATCTCCATGCTTGTTCTTGCTCCAATGTTCATCCTTCTCCAAGCTAGGCCCTTCATTTGTAAGCAAAACAAATGTATCCAATTTAGGCAGCATCATATTCTCATGAACATTAGAATCATTACCAAGAAACGAAAGTACCTGGTAATTTAGTTGGCGTGCATGAGCTCTAGTAATTGGTCCAGTATGTATAGCAGCAGGGGCTGTGGGTGTAACAATTGTATTGATGTCCTCATCAATGCACCCCCCACATGGTTCCATCAAGATGAAGATGACAATGAGACGATCTTCAACACCTCACCTACAACACATGAGCTATGCACCAAAGGTAACATAGGTGATGGTGCTTCTCTTGTCCCACTAGTGGACACCCTTGACAACGATTGCTACCATGATGTTGACACACCTATTGCCATGCTTCATGCTAGTGAAACTCCTTCATGCCTTGACTTACCTATTTATGATGAATATGATGATGAGCATGTTGAGTTGCCTAGTTGTGATGCTATGCTCCATAGGATATCATGTGAAAATTCTTTTGGTCACATCATGTTTGACAACCCATTGAACTTGTCATATGCTATGAGTGAGATCTCCCATATTTCATCATTACAATCTCAACATAGTAACTATGCATGCCCCATTAAAATAAATCCTATTTGCACTTATGGCATAGATGACGAGATAATGGTCATTGGCTTTTGTTTTTTATGTGATGATATTGCCATGCTTCCTTTACATGATTTGTGCAATGCATCTACTATGTCATGCCATGATCACATTGTTCCAAATATGCATTGTTTTGGATGTTGTCAATATTCTCCATGTGATGTTTCCATTAATGCTCATGAGGAGACCCCCATAGTTTCCTCATACATATTAGGAGATCTTGATGCATTCCATACTTTGCATGGTTCACATAATTGCTTGCACCATATGCATTCCATGAATAACAATGCTCTAGATATTTCTCATGATGCATTACATCCTTTGAGTCTCCATTATGCCATACATAATAACAACCCTCTCATGATGGATGACATGTTTCTATATCACGCATCTCATTTATTTGAGCATTGGCTATTTAGTGCTAACCGACACATGCACGTGCGCATCATGATGGATGATGTGTACATATACCATGCACACACAATTTTTCCTTTGTCTTTGTTTTGTGTAGGTACTCATGTATACTCGTCAACCTCTCAATCCCAAGAGTTGACGAAGCGAGCTCTTGAGAGTACCGATGACTTGGGATCCCGTGGACTATCCTTACCACCGTTCCATTCGCGCAAGGACTACGCGCATCTCTTCTACTTGGCTCTCATACGGCTATGGGCTACTTACCACTTGTCACTTTATGCCCATACTATCGTGTTCACTTTGCATGTTATGCTTGCTACTATGCCTTTGCCATGCAATTGTGACCCTTGCTTGCATATACCCATGATTCACCATTATGCTACTTCTATGTGTATTTGCATGCTTGGTGGAGATCCTTGTTGCTATTGCCATGTTTATCATGTGCCCCATACTATTGTTGCTTGTTGTGTTGGGAGAGTCATGATGCCCCATTGCTATTTACATATGGCCTCTCACCAATACATTCATGACATTCTACTCATATCTTACTTTCATGCTTGTGATATGACATGTCCATTATTCATGCACACTATTTGCACACATGACATGATTACCATGATTCCTTCTAGTTTGTTGCATCTTTGCACAACTAGCTTGCTTGACTTGATCACTATGATTACTTGCTTGGTTGCATCACCCATGTTCCACTCTTACTCGCTTTCTTGGGTTGATGACCTATATGCTCATGCCTCTCACTTGATTTGTCATGGTCATTGTCTCTTGTCTCCATTAGTTGCATCTCTCATATCACCTTGTATTGAGTGCCAACTTGCTATGCTTATTGATCTTGGAGACTTGGACACTATTGTGATGCATACTTGTTTGATTGAGCCTCTTGTATTTGGTTGTTATCGCATCATATGCTTACATACCATGCCAAACTCCCTTGTACTTTCTTATGATGAGCATGATGAATACACTTGTTGGATATCTTACCACTCGAATGATAGGTTTTTCATTTCCGCTAACCTCATTTGTTTTTCCGAGTGTTTGTCGTGTTCTTTCATTTTGGAGGATTCACAAGGCGGTGCCGTTATGCGACATATTGGTTATGTGAAGGCATACACGATGTGCGACACCAACATTTTCGACATTCTCATAAAGGTGAACTCCCTCTCTTTGAGCCATCCTCAAATATGCATATTGGATGGGTCACTCTTTCATTGTTGTTTCCTTCTTGTTGTCTACATGATACATTTCGTGAACGGAGGAGCGACATTGGAGATTGGCTACATGAACCTTCACATTGAGGAGTGCTCGCACTTATTGGATGCACCTTCGGTCTTCCACTCTTGCCACAACATCGAGCATTGGTATACCAACACCTCCATATTTGTTGATTGTGCTCATACATGTCATGCTCGATGGACATATCATACTCACCACAAGTTTGCACCCTATGCATGGATTGACTCACATTATGATTGCCTTGTTGCATCTTGTATTCCCATGTCATCCATGATATATGAGTTTGTTCACTTCCTTAGCAAATTTGTTGTGATCTTCCCAAAGTCTAAACGGTGCCCTAAGGGCTGTATATATGGAGGAAGAGAGGGGGAATTTCGTGGCCCTTGGTGGAGGGGTCCTAAATCAACCCTATCTCTTGTTTCCCCACACATACGGACTCTAAAAATAGCCTATACTTATGTATTTCGAAATTACATGGGCCTGGCCCAATAAAAAGGTGACGCAGCACCTATAATAGCCTCTGGACGAAATTTATGAAGTGACATCTTGTATATTTCGTCCAAGGCTTTATGCACTCGTTATGGAGGCTTCAAAGACCTGAAATCATCACTTGTAACTCTGTTCTTGTTCCCCTTGCGCATGCCATCATCTCCATGCTTGTTCTTGCTCCAATGTTCATCCTTCTCCAAGCTAGGCCCTTCATTTGTAAGCAAAACAAATGTATCCAATTTAGGTAGCATCATATTCTCATGAACATTAGAATCATTACCAAGAAACGAAAGTACCTGATAATTTAATTGGCGTGCGCGAGCTCTAGTAATTGGTCCCGTATATGTAGCAGTAGGGGCTGTGGGTGTAACAATGGTATTGATGTCCTCATCATCCTCCCCTTCTTGAAATGAAGTTGTCCTCGGCGGAAGCTCATCTTCCTCACCCAAATAAGGCTTCAAATCTGCAATGTTAAAAGTGGGACTAACCCCAAAATCTGCAGGCAGCTCAAGTTTATATGCATTATCATTTATTTTCTCTAACACCTCAAAGGGACCATCAGCACGTGGCATTAGCTTTGATTTGCGCAAATCAGGAAATCTATCCTTACGCAAATGTAACCAAACAAGATCTCCAGGTGCAAACACAACATGTTTTCTACCCTTATCTCCAGCAAGTTTATATTTAGCATTCATACGCTCAATGTTTTCCTTAGTTAACTCATGCATTTTTAAAATCAATTCAGCATGTTGTTTAGCATCAAAATTAACCTTCTCCGAAGATGGAAGAGGCAGCAAATCAATAGGTGCACGAGGTAGGAAACCATACACAACTTCAAAAGGGCACATCTTAGTAGTAGAATGCAATGAACGATTATAAGCAAATTCAATATGAGGCAAGCATTCCTCCCACATTTTCTTATTATTCTTCAAAACAGCCCTAAGCATAGTAGACAACGTTCTATTGACTACTTCAGTTTGTCCATCAGTTTGGGGGTGACAAGTAGTACTAAAAAGCAGTTTAGTCCCCAACTTAGCCCATAAACATCTCCAAAAGTGGCTAAGAAATTTAGTATCACGATCTGAAACAATAGTATTTGGCACACCATGCAAGCGAATAATTTCACGAAAGAACAAATCAACAACATTAACAGCATCATCGCTTTTATGACATGGTATAAAGTGTGCCATTTTCGAGAATCTATCCACGACAACAAATATGCTATCCCTCCCCTTCTTTGTTCGAGGTAAACCTAAAGCAAAGTCCATAGATATATCCTCCCAAGGAACACTAGGTATAGGCAAAGGCATATATAAACCATGAGGATTGAGTCGTGACTTAGCTTTTTGACATGTAGTGCAGCGAGCAATAAAACGCTCAACATCGCGTCTCATCTTTGGCCAAAAGAAATGTGTAGCAAGTACGTCCTCCGTCTTCTTCACGCCAAAGTGTCCCATTAATCCTCCTCCATGCACCTCCTGCAACAACAAAAGACGAACGGAGCTAGCTGGAATGCATAGCTTGTTAGCACGAAACACAAATCCATCGTTAACGACAAACTTGTTCCACATACTTCCTTCTTTACAATTCTGCATTACATCTTTAAAATCAGCATCATGCACATATTGATCTTTGATGGTCTCCAAACCAAATATTTTGAAGTCAAGTTGTGAAAGCATAGTATAGCGACAAGACAATGCATCAGCAATAACATTTTCTTTTCCCTTCTTGTGTTTAATGACATAAGGGAAAGTCTCAATGAATTCAACCCATTTAGCATGTCTACGATTCAGTTTAGCTTGACTTTTAATATGTTTCAAAGATTCATGATCAGAATGTATAACAAATTCTTTGGGCCATAAATAATGTTGCCATGTTTCTAAAGTCCGAACAAGAGCATATAATTCTTTATCATAAGTAGAATAATTCAGACTAGGCCCACTCAATTTTTCAGAAAAGTGTGCAACAGGTTTGCCATCTTGTAATAACACACCTCCTAATCCAATTCCACTAGCATCGCATTCAAGCTCAAAAGTCTTATTAAAATTAGGAAGTTGGAGTAAAGGAGCATGTGTCAACTTATCTTTCAATACCGTGAAGGCTTCTTCCTGTGCGGTACCCCAAAGAAAAGACACACCTTTCTTTGTAAGCTCATTAAGAGGTGCAGCAATGGTGCTGAAATCTCTCACAAAACGCCTATAGAATCCAGCGAGGCCAAGAAAACTCCTCACTTGTGTGACCGTTTTGGGCTGCGGCCAACTCTCAATAGCTTCAATCTTGGCTTTATCAACTTCAATTCCCTGTGGAGTAACAACATAGCCAAGAAAAGATACTCGGTCGGTGCAAAAGGTGAACTTCCCAAGGTTACCAAACAAACGTGCATCACGTAGAGCAATAAAAACAGCACATAAATGTTCCAAATGTTCTTCCAAAGATCTGCTATAAATCAATATGTCATCAAAGTAAACTACCACAAATCGTCCAATGAAAGCACGTAAAACTTCGTCCATTAATCTCATGAAAGTACTAGGTGCATTAGTTAACCCAAAAGGCATGACTAACCACTCATATAATCCAAACTTAGTTTTAAATGTTGTTTTCCATTCATCTCCCAATTTCATACGAATTTGATGGTATCCACTACACAAATCAACTTTGGAGAATATTGTAGAGCCACTCAATTCATCAAGCATATCATCTAGCCTAGGAATAGGATGACGATAACGAATAGTAATATTATTAATGCCTCTACAATCAACACACATACGTGATGTACCATCCTTTTTCGGCACTAGAATAATAGGAACAGCACAATGACTAAGGGATTCACGTATATAACCTTTGTCGAGAAGCTCTTGTACTTGACGCATAATCTCCTTCGTCTCCTCTGGATTGGTACGGTATGGTGCACGGTTTGGCAGTGAAGCACCGGGAATTAAGTCAATCTGATGCTCAATCCCTCGAATAGGCGGTAATCCCGGTGGCACATCTTGTGGAAAGACGTCAGCGAACTCCTGCAAAATGTTAGTGACAGCAGGAGGCAAAGAGGAAGGCACGTCCTCGAATGAAAATAATGCCTCTTTGCACACAAAAGCATAGCAAACAGATTTGCTGAAATCTAGCTCATCAATATCAGATTTGGTGGCAAATAAACATGCACTTTTCAATTTATTTTCAGAAGCAACACTAGGTGGTTTATGATTAGGCTTCATTTGTTGCTCAAATTCTTTTGCCACAATCTGATTTTCACTCTTATTCTTCTCCTATTTTGCTTTATTAGCTCTATTAATATCGTCTTTCAAAATAGAATCAGGAGTCATAGGAAGCAAAGTAATATTTTTATCCTTATGAACAAGAGTATACTGATTGTTTCTACCATGGTGTACAGAATTTTTATCAAATTGCCATGGTCTACCAAGTAATAAGGAACATGCTTGCATAGGTACCACATCACAATCAAGATAATCAGCATATGTAGAGATACTAAAATGCACACGAACAGTACGTGTTACCTTAACCTTGCCGCTGTTGTTGAACCATTGGATGTAGTAAGGATGTGGATGTGGTCTTGTGGTGAGAGAAAGCTTCTCCACCATCTCCATGCTAGCCAAGTTGTTGCAGCTCCCTCCGTCTATGATGACGCGCACAGAACGTTCCTTCACAACTCCCTTGGTATGGAACAAATTGTGCCTCTGATTTTGCTCAGCTTGTGTGACCTGCACACTCAAAACACGTTGAGCAACTAAACATTCATACCTGTCAGCGTCTTCAGGAGCCATGTATTGCGTCTCATTATCAGAATCATCTCCACCATGTTCTTCACGTGTAATAAGAGCCAAAGTCTCCTCATCATAGTCACTAGCGGACTCATATCGACCATCCGCGGTAGCAATCATCACATGCAGAGATTTGCATTCTCTCGCATAATGACCTCCTCCCTTACAACGACGACAAATAATATCACTTGTGTGCCCTGTTGATGCTATGGAAGAAGAAGGACGCTGTGCAGGCCCCGCAGGTGCGCTCTTGGCAGATAATCGTGGTTGTGCCTGTTTTCTTGTATCACGGCTGGAGGTGGCACCTGATGGAGGTGCTGGTGCAGTTGAAGTAGAAGATGCACGTGGTGTCCATGATGAAGGTCGGCCTGCAGAAAACTTGGTTCGCGCCAATGCTTGTCGATCCTGCACTTCACGTTCAGCTTTACAAGCAAGATGGAATAAACGAGTGATATTAGTATACTCCTTATAGTCTAGAATGGTCTGAATCTCTCTATTTAATCCACCCCGAAAACGTGCAAGCATAGCTTCATTCTCCTCAACAATACCACATCTAATCATGCCAGTTTGGAATTCCTGAAATATTCTTCTACAGAATTTTTCCCTTGTCTTAAACGCTGCAATTTTTGAAGCAATTCACGTTGATAATATGGTGGAACCCAACGCGTATGCATAGCAGTTTTCAAAGCAGCCCAAGTAGTTGGAATAGGATATAATCTACAATGTTCAGACCACCATACACATGCAAAACTAGTGAAAGCACAAACAGCAGCAGCAACTCGTCTCTCCTCAGGATATTGTAAACATGTAAATCGTTGTTCAGTTTCTAACTCCCAAGTAAGATATATATTAGGAACATATCTACCCTCAAATGGTGGAATATTCAATTTCAGTTTAGGAATATGGACATCATCTCGTACCTGAGGTGGTGGTGCAGGCCTACCATTACGAATATATACCTGAGGTCGACCTGCTGGTGGTGGTGCAGGTGGCTGCACGTAGTGCTGATTTTGATCAACCTCATCCTCATAATCTCCCACATAATCATCCTCCTCCGCATCAGCAGCAGGAGCCACAGAAGTATCAACAGCAGCACCAACAGTTTGGCCAAACGCAAGAGGAACACGGCTCGCTCGGCGAAGGTCTGTTTCGCAACGTGGAGGTAGTCATTGTTGTTGTTGTTGGAGAGGTGCGTTAGGTGCAGCGGGTGGTGGTGGTGGAAGACGCGCGAGCAATTCATTAAACTTGTTATCGAGCTTTGTTTCGAACGTCTTCTCCATGCCATCTATCTTCTCCATGGCCTCTTCAAATCTGTTTAGCACATCTTCCACCTGTCCACTCATCATTTGCTCAAATTTATCATGCAAATCCTTACTCGTCATGTTCTCCCAGTCAGTCTCGTCGGCTTGTGATCCTGGCATGGTTAGCAGCAATAGAAACACACAAGAATATGATCCTACGGACTACTAACAAGAGGTGGTGGTGGATGTCACAAATCCGTTAAGCAAATCTCAAATTCTTACCAGTTCTTACCCAGCAGCAAGCGATGATCGGCAACCATTGTAGTCAAAAACTCTCAAAGCTTGGATAGAGCGATTACCAGGGAGAGTCAAACGCACGACGTAGATGTATGTGGAGCTGGGAAGGCTTATAATATGGTAGCAAAAAGGGTCAGTAATAATCAATTCAGAGATGCAAAGTTGAATAAACGCTCAACGACGGTACTGTGATGGTCCTAGGCTAGACTGTGCTAGAGACGCGAGCCTAGACACCAACAAAATCACGGCGCGACACGTAAACAAGGGAAAAGCACACTCTGAATTTTTTTTCGCTTTTTTTTGCGCTGTTCTGTTTTTGCGCTGCTCTTTTTTTTTGCGAAAAATCACTATAATGACGAGTGTCTCAAAACTCTTCGTAGGTCAAACTGACAGGATGGGCACGAAATTATTTCGACCAATTTTTTTTTTCGACTGCCCGGACCCAAAAACTGGAAACGGGTCAAAAAAAACTTCCTATAATGGCACCTGTCTCAAAACACTCAGAAACACCTAAAAATAGGATAGCCGGAAATTTTTTCGAAAAATGCGTTTTCGAAAAATTTTGGGCCTAAATGGAGGGTGGTTTCCGGACTGTTTTTTTTCCGAAACCTACTCCGGCAAGGAAACACGAATTGGAATCTAGATGGATCTCGAAAACAAACCTAATATGACAAGAACTCGGATTGGTGGTGGATATATGGTAGTAGATGGCAGCGGTGGTGATATATGACAGCGGTGGTGGTATATGGATACGGATTCGAAGCGGTGGCGGATAAGCGGCGGTGGTAGATGGCAGGGGCGATGATGATGGTGCGGCGGCGGCGTGACAACTTATGACCAGAACTCGAAACTCTAAAAGACTAGACTCTAAGACCAGCAACTAGACACGACGATGCAACCGCAAATTCAACAAAGCAAAACCCTAAAAAGATTATGCAAAGGCTCAGATTGGTTCGGATATGATGAACTAACCCTAAATTTTTTTGTGGCTTTTTCGTGGACTGTAGGTATGAAGAACAGACTCGATCTAAACTACGAAAAACTGTAAAATCTCACCGAGCAACCTGGAAATCTGATACCACTTGATAGAGGCAAAGGTGTCCCGTCTTTCGATGAGATGATGGATATCGCTTTGGTGGAAGTCGACTTTGACGATCCGACTACGAACGTGCGAGGACGTCGCGCCTTAGCAATCGCTAAACCAACTCCGAGAGGTTATTGACCACGCCGGAGCACGATCAACCTGACCACGAGGGTCTGTTTCCTGCGAGCAAACGAAGAACAAGCAAGAAACTAAGATTGCAATCTGGATATTGCGAATATAAGATGAAAGCTCTATTGATCAAGGTGGGGTTCTGTGATGCCTTTGTCTGGTCGTTGGACACAAACGAAGTACGCGAAGTTGCAGCTGTGGCGAACTTTAATCTAAACAAAACTCAAAGTCTAAACGGTGCCCTAAGGGCTGTATATATGGAGGAAGAGAGGGGAATTTCGTGGCCCTTGGTGGAAGGGTCCGAAATCAACCCTATCTCTTGTTTCCCCACACATACGGACTCTAAAAATAGCCTATACTTATGTATTTCGAAATTACATGGGCCTGGCCCAATAAAAAGGTGACGCAGCACCTATAATAGCCTCGGGACGAAATTTATGAAGTGGCATCTTGTATATTTCGTCCAAGGCTTCATGCACCCATTATGGTGGCTTCAAAGTCCTGAAATCATCACTTGTAACTCCGTTCTTGTTCCCCTTGCGCATGGCATCATCTCCATGCTTGTTCTTGCTCCAATGTTCATCCTTCTCCAAGCTAGGCCCTTCATTTGTAAGCAAAACAAATGTATCCAATTTAGGCAGCATCATATTCTCATGAACATTAGAATCATTACCAAGAAACGAAAGTACCTGATAATTTAATTGGCGTGCGCGAGCTCTAGTAATTGGTCCCGTATATGTAGCAGTAGGGGCTGTGGGTGTAACAATGGTATTGGTGTCCTCATCATCATGATACCAAGATGATGTAGGGTGGAACCCTATAGCGTCGATCTTTCACGTTTGGAGTGGATCCTACGGGGAGACACGAAGAACGAGCGGAAGAACACGAGGAAATCACGGGGAGGAACGAGGGAAAACACTCAACCAACAAGGAATCGGTCACACAAGTGCTAGATCAAAGAACACAAAGAGATACACGAGATCCAAAGTCAACAAAGGTAAGGATACAAAGGTAACCGGTCTTCTCCAAGAGGAGGCCTTGATGTTCTTTCCTAAAGAGGGGTCCTGAATCCGCTTGGGGATCTTCTCTGGAGAGGTCCTGATCTCCGAGGAGAAGTATCCAAGTGGAGGAGCAATGGCTCTCACACAAACATGAGCTAATCCAATGCTAAGTCTCAAAGTGGGGAGGAGGAGGTCTATTTATAGTGCTAAGCCACGAAGGGGTAAGTGAGGGGCGAAGGGGTACACGGGCTTCGGCCCAAGTCATGCACGCAGGCGGGGTCCGGATGATCCGGGTGTCGGGGGTCCGGATGATCCGGGTGACCGTCCGGATGATCCGGCTTCGCCGAGCAGCTTCTGTTGTTTTCGGGCACTGTTACCCGGACGATCCGGGGGAGGGTCCGGATGATCCGGCTGGGCCCGGATGATCCGGACGGTGGTCCGGACGTCCGGCCTGGCTCCAGCAGCCACTCCATCTTCTTCTTCCTTCTTTCTTCCGTCTTCTCTTCCATGCTTGGCCTTGGTCCTTGGATTCTCCATGGTCATCTTGGTTGTACCTGTGTGTATGCAAGTGATGAGGACATCAATACAATTGTTACACCCACAGCCCCTGCTGCTATACATACTGGACCAATTACTAGAGCTCGTGCACGCCAACTAAATTACCAGGGCCTAGCTTGGAGAAGGATGAACATTGGAGCAAGAACAAGACCGGAGTTACAAGTGATGATTTCAGGACTTTGAAGCCACCATAATGGGTGCATGAAGCCTTGGACGAAATATACAAGAAGCCACTTCATAATTTTCGTCCCGAGGCTATTTTAGGTGATGCGTCACCTTATTATTGGGCCAGGCCCATGTAATTTCGAAATACATAAGTATAGGCTATTTTTAGAGTCCGTATGTGTGGGGAAACAAAAGATAGGGTTGATTTCGGACCCCTCCACCAAGGGCCACGAAATTCCCCCCTCTTCCTCCATATATACAGCCCTTAGGGCATCGTTTAGACTTTGGGGTTTTGTTTAGATTAAAAGTTCGCCATAGCTGCAACTTCGCGTACTTCATTTGTGTTCAATGACCAGACAAAGGCGTCACAGAACCCCACCTTGATCCATAAAGCTTTCATCTTATATTCGCAAATATCCAGATTGCAATCTCAGTTTCTTGCTTGTTCTTCGTTTGCTCGCAGGAAACAGACCCTCGTGGTCAGGTTGATCGTGCTCCGGCGTGGTCAATAACCTCTCGGAGTTGGTTTAGCGATTGCTAAGGCGCGACGTCCTCGCACGTTCGTAGTCGGATCGTCAAAGTCGACTTCCACCAAAGCGAAATCCACCATCTCATCGAAAGACGGGACACCTTTGCCTCTATCAGCAAGGTCCATGCATGAGGTAGTAGCCGTGTCTCAAATGCGGAAAGTGCGGTTCGAAGAGGAGTGAATTCACCTTATGTCCAATGGCGCATAGTCGAGGTCTCATCTTATGTATCCTTAGGGCTTGGGGAGTAGTCGGAGTGTACATGGGGAAGAATGTGGGATGCTCCGCATCACTGGCCACCTAGAATAGCCTCTAGACGAAATTTATGAAGTGGCATCTTGTATATTTCGTCCAAGGCTTCATGCACCCATTATGGTGGCTTCAAAGTCCTAAAATCATCACTGGTAACTCCGTTCTTGTTCCCCTTGCGCATGCCATCATCTCCATGCTTGCTCTTGCTCCAATGTTCATCCTTCTCCAAGCTAGGCCCTTCATTTGTAAGCAAAATAAATGTATCCAATTTAGGCAGCATCACATTCTCATGAACATTAGAATCATTACCAAGAAACGGAAGTACCTGGTAATTTAGTTGGCGTGCGCGAGCTCTCGTAATTGGTCCAGTATGTATAGCAGCAGGGGCTGTGGGTGTAACAATGGTATTGATGTCCTCATCATCCTCCCCTTCTTGAAATGAAGTCGTCCTCGACGGAAGTTCATCTTCCTCACCCAAATAAGGCTTCAAATCTACAATGTTAAAAGTGGGACTAACCCCAAAATCTGCAGGCAACTCAAGTTTATATGCATTATCATTTACTTTCTCCAACACCTTCAAGGGACCAGCAGCACGTGGCATTAGCTTTGATTTGCGCAAATCAGGAAATCTATCCTTACGCAAATGTAACCAAACAAGATCTCCAGGTGCAAACACAACATGTTTTCTACCGTTATCTCCAGCAAGTTTATATTTAGCATTCATACGCTCAATGTTTTCCTTAGTTAACTCATGCATTTTTAAAATCAATTCAGCACGTTGTTTAGCATCAAAATTAATCTTCTCCGAAGATGGAAGAGGCAACAAATCAATAGGTGCACGAGGTAGGAAACCATACACAACTTCAAAAGGGCACATCTTAGTAGTGGAATGCAATGAACGATTATAAGCAAATTCAATATGAGGCAAGCATTCCTCCCACATTTTCTTATTATTCTTCAAAACAGCCCTAAGCATAGTAGACAACGTTCTATTGACTACTTCAGTTTGTCCATCAGTTTGGGGGTGACAAGTAGTACTAAAAAGCAGTTTAGTCCCCAACTTAGCCCATAAACATCTCCAAAAGTGGCTAAGAAATTTAGTATCACGATCTGAAACAATAGTATTTGGCACACCATGCAAGCGAATAATTTCACGAAAGAACAAATCAGCAACATTAACAGCATCATCGCTTTTATGACATGGTATAAAGTGTGCCATTTTCGAGAATCTATCCACGACAACAAATATGCTATCCCGCCCCTTCTTTGTTCTAGGTAAACCTAAAACAAAGTCCATAGATATATCCTCCCAAGGAACACTAGGTACAGGCAAAGGCATATATAAACCATGAGGATTGAGTCGTGACTTAGCTTTTTGACATGTAGTGCAGCGAGCAATAAAACGCTCAACATCCCGTCTCATCTTTGGCCAAAAGAAATGTGTAGCAAGTACGTCCTCCGCCTTCTTCACGCCAAAGTGTGATGAGGACATCAATGCAATTGTTACACCCACAGCCCCTGCTGCTATACATACTGGACCAATTACTAGAGCTCGTGCACGCCAACTAAATTACCAGGTACTTTCGTTTCTTGGTAATGATTCTAATGTTCATGAGAATATGATGCTGCCTAAATTGGATACATTTGTTTTGCTTACAAATGAAGGGCCTAGCTTGGAGAAGGATGAACATTGGAGCAAGAACAAGCATGGAGATGATGGCATGCGCAAGGGGAACAAGAACGGAGTTACAAGTGATGATTTCAGGACTTTGAAGCCACCATAATGGGTGCATGAAGCCTTGGACGAAATATACAAGATGCCACTTCATAAATTTCGTCCCGAGGCTATTTTAGGTGCTGCGTCACCTTATTATTGGGCCAGGCCCATGTAATTTCGAAATACATAAGTATAGGCTATTTTTAGAGTCCGTATGTGTGGGGAAACAAGAGATAGGGTTGATGTCGGACCCCTCCACCAAGGGCCACGAAATTCCCCCCTCTTCCTCCATATATACAGCCCTTAGGGCATCGTTTAGACTTTGGGTTTTGTTTAGATTAAAAGTTCGCCATAGCTGCAACTTCGCGTACTTCGTTTGTGTTCAACGACCAGACAAAGGCGTCACAGAACCCCACCTTGATCAATAAAGCTTTCATCTTATATTCGCAATATCCAGATTGCAATCTTAGTTTCTTGCTTGTTCTTCGTTTGCTCGCAGGAAACAGACCCTCGTGGTCAGGTTGATCGTGCTCCGGCGTGGTCAATAACCTCTCGGAGTTGGTTTAGCGATTGCTAAGGCGCGACGTCCTCGCACGTTCGTAGTCGGATCGTCAAAGTCGACTTCCACCAAAGCGAAATCCACCATCTCATCGAAAGACGGGACACCTCCGCCTCTATCAACTTGTCACCCCCAAACTGATGGACAAACTGAAGTAGTCAATAGAACGTTGTCTACTATGCTTAGGGCTGTTTTGAAGAATAATAAGAAAATGTGGGAGGAATGCTTGCCTCATATTGAATTTTCTTATAATCGTTCATTGCATTCTACTACTAAGATGTGCCCTTTTGAAGTTGTGTATGGTTTCCTACCTCGTGCACCTATTGATTTGTTGCCTCTTCCATCTTCGGAGAAGGTTAATTTTGATGCTAAACAACGTGCTGAATTGATTTTAAAAATGCATGAGTTAACTAAGGAAAACATTGAGCGTATGAATGCTAAATATAAACTTGCTGGAGATAAGGGTAGAAAACATGTTGTGTTTGCACCTGGAGATCTTGTTTGGTTACATTTGCGTAAGGATAGATTTCGTGATTTGCGCAAATCAAAGCTAATGCCACGTGCTGATGGTCCCTTTAAGGTGTTAGAGAAAATAAATGATAATGCATATAAACTTGAGCTGCCTGCAGATTTTGGGGTTAGTCCCACTTTTAACATTGCAGATTTGAAGCCTTATTTGGGTGGGGAAGATGAACTTCCGTCGAGGACGACTTCATTTCAAGAAGGGGAGGATGATGAGGACATCAATACAATTGTTACACCCACAGCCCCTGCTGCTATACATACTGGGCCAATTACTAGAGCTCGTGCACGCCAACTAAATTACCAGGTACTTTCGTTTCTTGGTAATGATTCTAATGTTCATGAGAATATGATGCTGCCTAAATTGGATACATTTGTTTTGCTTACAAATGAAGGGCCTAGCTTGGAGAAGGATGAACATTGGAGCAAGAACAAGCATGGAGATGATGGCATGCGCAAGGGGAACAAGAACGGAGTTACAAGTGATGATTTCAGGACTTTGAAGCCACCATAATGGGTGCATGAAGCCTTGGACGAAATATACAAGATTCCACTTCATAAATTTCGTCCCGAGGCTATTTTAGGTGCTGCGTCACCTTATTATTGGGCCAGGCCCATGTAATTTCGAAATACATAAGTATAGGCTATTTTTAGAGTCCGTATGTGTGGGGAAACAAGAGATAGGGTTGATTTCGGACCCCTCCACCAAGGGCCACGAAATTCCCCCCTCTTCCTCCATATATACAGCCCTTAGGGCATCGTTTAGACTTTGGGTTTTGTTTAGATTAAAAGTTCGCCATAGCTGCAACTTCGCGTACTTCGTTTGTGTTCAACGACCAGACCAAGGCGTCACAGAACCCCACCTTGATCAATAAAGCTTTCATCTTATATTCGCAATATCCAGATTGCAATCTCAGTTTCTTGCTTGTTCTTCGTTTGCTCGCAGGAAACAGACCCTCGTGGTCAGGTTGATCGTGCTCCGGCGTGGTCAATAACCTCTCGGAGTTGGTTTAGCGATTGCTAAGGCGCGACGTCCTCGCACGTTCGTAGTCGGATCGTCAAAGTCGACTTCCAACAAAGCGATATCCATCATCTCATCGAAAGACGGGACACCTTTGCCTCTATCAAGTGGTATCAGATTTCCAGGTTGCTCGGTGAGATTTTACAGTTTTTCGTAGTTTAGATCGAGTCTGTCTTCATACCTATAGTCCACGAAAAAGCCACAAAAAAAATTTAGGGTTAGTTCATCATATCCGAACCAATCTGAGCCTTTGCATAATCTTTTTAGGGTTTTGCTTTGTTGAATTTGCGGTTGCATCGTCGGTCTAGTTGCTGGTCTTAGAGTCTAGTCTTTTAGAGTTTCGAGTTCTGGTCATAAGTTGTCACGCCGCCGCCGCACCATCATTATCGCCCCTGCCATCTACCACCACCGCTCCGAATCCGTATCCATATACCACCACCAATTCGTGTCCATATACCACCACCGATCCATATCCATATACTACCACCGCTACCACCACCGCTGCCATATACCACCACCATATATCCACCACCAATCCGAGTTCCTTGCTTATTAGGTTTGTTTTCGAGATCCATCTAGTTTCCGATTCGTGTTTCCTTGCCGGAGTAGGTTTCGGAAAAAAAAAGAGTCGGGTAGCCACGCTCCGTTTAGGCCCAAAATTTTTCGAAAACGCATTTTTCGAAAAAATTTCTGGCTATCCTATTTTTAGGTGTTTCTGAGTGTTTTGAGACAGGTGCCATTATAGGAAGTTTTTTTTGACCCGTTTCCAGTTTTTGGGTCTGGGCAGTCAAAAAAAAAAGAGCGCAAAAAAAAAGAGCGAAAAAAAAAATTCCAGAGTGTGCTTTTCCCTTGTTTACGTGCCGCGCCGTGATTTTGTTAGTGTTCTAGGCTCGCGTCTCTAGCACAGTCTAGCCTAGGACCAGCACAGTACCGTCGTTGAGCGTTTATTCAACTTTGCATCTCTGAATTGATTATTGCTGACCCTTTTTGCTACCATATTATAAGCCTTCCCAGCTCCACATACATCTACGTCGTGCGTTTGACTCTCCCTGGTAATCGCTCTATCCAAGCTTTGAGAGTTTTTGACTACAACGGTTGCCGATCACCGCCTGCTGCTGGGTAAGAACTGGTAAGAATTTGAGATTTGCTTGACGGATTTGTGACACCCACCACCACCACTTGTTTGTAGTCTGTAGGATCATATTCTTGTGTGTTTCTATTGCTGCTAACCATGCCAGGATCACAAGCCGACGAGATTGACTGGGAGAATTTATCGAACAAGGAGCTTCATGATAAGTTTCAGCAAATGATGACTGAACAGGTGCAAGATGTGCTGAACAATTTTGAAGAGGCCATGGAGAAGATCACTGGCCTTGAGAAGACGTTCGAAACAAAGCTCGATAACAAGTTTAATGAATTGCTCGCGCGTCTTCCACCACCACCACCCGCTGCACCTAACGCACCTCTCCAACAACAACAACAACGACTACCTGATAGAGGCGAGGGTGTCCCGATCTTTCGATGAGATGATAACTATCGATTTGGTGGAGACGACTTTGATGATCCGACTACAAACGTGCACGACGTTGCGCCTTAGCAATCGCTAAACCAATCTCCTGAGGTTACTGACGATGCCGGAAGCACGGTCAGCCTGACCACGAAGGTCTATTCCTGCAAGCAATCGAAGAACGAGCAAGAATAAGATAAAGCAATCTGAATATTGCAAATATATTTGAGGTATTGATAATGGTGGGGATCCGTAAGCGGTCTTGGTCTGGTCGTTGGACACAAACGAAGTACACGAAGTTGCAATGGCTAACTTTTAACTAAACAAATCCCAAGGAAAAGCTACTAGATGGATCTACTTATATAGGAGCAAGGGGTGGAGGCCAAGGAGGTGGGAGGACGTCCCAAAGCAGCCTAAAACTAAATCTAGGTCGTACAAGGCCAATGGGCCCAAGTGGAGGTGATGTAACACCTTTGGACTTGTAGTTTGACTCGGATTCTGCTGCAGCACCAGATTGTTTCGTCCACAACTCAACGCTCCGGACGAATTTGAAGGTGATTCCAATTGGGTTGGAAAGTTCACGAAATCTAGTTTCCAACAAAAAAAGAATCACCCAATTCGGAGTCCATATGAAAAACTTGTGTGCGTTTTGAGTCAGGTGTGTCTGTGCAGTCCGAATCTGAATCCAGAACGTGAGAGACTTGGACTCTATCTTCTCTTGGGCCAAAAGTGACGTGAGAGAACTTTTTGGACAGCAAATAAACATCTCTTTCTTCCTTATCTTCATATGTGGATTGTACAAATGTCCCATACACCTGCAATTAGACAAAACACAAAAGTGTGTGAAGTATTTTTGTTCTGGATAATATAAATAGATTATTGAATAGTTTGCACTAGAAATCACCTGACAAATATGCATATATGCAATATTTTTGGTCATATCCAAGGTAGTCATGTCCTCATCATCCTCCCCTTCTTGAAAATAAAGCCGTCCTCGGCGTTGCTTAATCTGAAATGTGGCTAACAAAAGAGACAAGGTGTACATGTTGTATATGTATATGTCATCCATTTTCACTTCCCTTGATTTTTGCATATATGACACATGAATAGATGAGTAACTTGCATAGTTCATAAAATCTAAAGCCAAAAAATTAGCACAAGAAGTAGAAGGCATGAAAATATTGCAACTCAGTTTGCACATATAAGTGAAGCTCTTATTCATTTCAAAAGATTGACAATGTTCATCATTAAACCATCCCAACATTGGTGAATAAACCTTACTTGCATCAAATTTACATGCTACAACATGCTTAAATAAGCAAACATGCAATAAGGCATTCAACACAGAATCATCACCAAGATTACAGGTCATATCAAAATGATTAAACATTGGTTCTTTTGCATCAATAGTTAATTCAATGGGTGCACTCAAAATTGTTGGTATTTCAGTTGTTTGATCACATGGCAAAGTCAAATTATCAACGTAGTCCTCTAAAATAGGTGGTGTGATCAAAGTAGTGGGTAGCTCATCAGATGGTGCATTCAAATTGACAAGGCATTCATCATTCTCATGTAGAGATGGAAGATCAGTACCTTTGTCATTACCTCTTATGATCAACTCAGATGATGTAGCCACTCTCGGGGGCGATGTGTCACATGGTGGAGGTGATGTAGTCCTGACAACAACGGATGTGGTTGTCATAGTATGCCTAGTAGTTGAAGGAACAATCATATCAACTCTTGGAATGTGCACCGTGCGCTTGTTCTCCTCGTGGCCAACACGTCGTTTTATTTCCTGTTTAGCTTTGCAAGCAAGATGAAACAAATGGTCCATAGGATAACACTCTTCATGAATTAGTATCTCTTGAATATCACGGTTTAACCCTCCCCAAAATCTATCCATAAATCATCTTCACTTTCTTTTAAAGAGGAATGCAACAAGGTAGTTTGTAAATCATCATAATATTTTGTTACAGTTTCACTACCTTGTTTTAAGTGTTGCAACTTCTTAATCATGTCATGAGTATAATAAGCAGGGACGAAAGTATGTCGCATGGCAAGTTTCAAATCATCCCAAGTAGTAGGTATATAATCAGGGTGTAACCGACAATATTCACTCCACCAAACCAAAGCATAACCAGTGAAAGAACCAACCGCAACCTTAACCTTTTTATGTTCATCGAAATTATGGGAAGCAAATATATTTTTTATGTCGAACTCCCATTCAATATATAAAGCAGGTTTAAAACGGCCATTAAATGGTGGTATAGATACATTAACCTGATCATGTGCATTTGGATGTTTGTGCACCTCTCGTGACGGTTGTGGTATTTGCAAAGGTGGTGGCACGTCTCCCGCGATCGACGAAGCCCATGAATTGACTCTGGATCCTGTCATGATTAGTAGAACAAGAAACAAAACCCAAAAATAATGTTCCTATAACTACTAGGATGTGGTGGTAAAAGGCTCACAGTAAAGCAAATATCAATGTCTTACACGTTCTTACCATGCAGCAGGCGGTGATCGGCAACCAGCGGTGTCAAGTAACTCCGAATATTGAGTAAAGCGATTGCCAGGGGAGCGTACGTATACACGGTGTAGAAATATGTGGAGCTGGGTTGGCTATATATGGTAGCAAAAGATTAGCAATAATCAATTCAAAGATGCAATGTTGAATAAACGCTCAACGACGGTACTGTGCTGGTCCTAGGCTAGACCGAACTAGAGACGCGAGCCTAGAACACTAATGAGGTCATGTCGTAGCACAACCAGCATCAATGAAGGATACAAAGTAGCTCTGGACAGCAAGATATAAGTGAAGATCACAACGGCAGTAAAGATAATGATGTGAAACAATAGCCAAGCTGTTTTACTGAACAGTGCACAAAACAGATTCCTATCCGAATTCAGGTACGAGATTGATTCTAGATAGATCCAATTTTTTTTTCTTCTCTCTTTTTTTTTCTCACGCTTTTTTTTTCTTTTTCTTCTCTCTCTTTTTCTTTTTTTTCCTTTTTTCTCTTTTTTTTCTCTATCTTTTTTTTTCAAGACAAGCTAGATAAGATGCAGATTGGATCAGGCGAAGATGTGAATGACCTCAACTATGATTATGACAATGAACAGTGCGTAGCACGTGATGGAAATTAATAGATGGGATGGTGGACAGCGGAAGGGATAATGATGCAGCAGCGGCGTGACTAATGTGAACAGAACTCGAAACTCTAAAGGAACTAGACGCTAAGACCAGCAACTTACACGACGATGCAACCGATAATTCAACTATGCAAGCAATGAATAGAAAATTGCAAAGGCTCAGACTGGCTTGGATAAAGGATGAACAGATCTAACTTTTTTTTTGTGGCTTTTTCTTGGACAATAGGTAAGAAAATAAATCTAATCTAGGAAAACTGGAAATTCTCACCGAGCAACCTGAAAACTGATACCACTTGATAGAGGCGAGGGTGTCCCGATCTTTCGATGAGATGATAACTATCGATTTGGTGGAGACGACTTTGATGATCCGACTACAAACGTGCACGACGTTGCGCCTTAGCAATCGCTAAACCAATCTCCTGAGGTTACTGACGATGCCGGAAGCACGGTCAGCCTGACCACGAAGGTCTATTCCTGCAAGCAATCGAAGAACGAGCAAGAATATGATAAAGCAATCTGAATATTGCAAATATATTTGAGGTATTGATAATGGTGGGGATCCGTAAGCGGTCTTGGTCTGGTCGTTGGACACAAACGAAGTACACGAAGTTGCAATGGCTAACTTTTAACTAAACAAATCCCAAGGAAAAGCTACTAGATGGATCTACTTATATAGGAGCAAGGGGTGGAGGCCAAGGAGGTGGGAGGACGTCCCAAAGCAGCCTAAAACTAAATCTAGGTCGTACAAGGCCAATGGGCCCAAGTGGAGGTGATGTAACACCTTTGGACTTGTAGTTTGACTCGGATTCTGCTGCAGCATCAGATTGTTTCGTCCACAACTCAACGCTCCGGACGAATTTGAAGGTGATTCCAATTGGGTTGGAAAGTGCACGAAATCTAGTTTCCAACAAAAAAAGAATCACCCAATTCGGAGTCCATATGAAAAACTTGTGTGCGTTTTGAGTCAGGTGTGTCTGTGCAGTCCGAATCTGAATCCAGAACGTGAGAGACTTGGACTCTATCTTCTCTTGGGCCAAAAGTGACGTGAGAGAACTTTTTGGACAGCAAATAAACATCTCTTTCTTCCTTATCTTCATATGTGGATTGTACAAATGTCCCATACACCTGCAATTAGACAAAACACAAAAGTGTGTGAAGTATTTTTGTTCTGGATAATATAAATAGATTATTGAATAGTTTGCACTAGAAATCACCTGACAAATATGCATATATGCAATATTTTTGGTCATATCCAAGGTAGTCATGTCCTCATCACTACCTCCACGTCGCGAAGCAGACCTCCGCCGAGCAAGCCGTGTTCCTCTTGCGTTTGGCCAAACTGTTGGTGCTGCTGTTGATACTTCTGTGGCTCCTGCTGCTGATGCGGAGGAGGATGATTATGTGGGAGATTATGAGGATGAGGTTGATCAAAATCAACACTACGTGCAGCCACCTGTACCACCACCAGCAGGTCGACCTCAGGTATATATTCATAATGGTAGGCCTGCACCACCACCTCAGGTACGAGATGATGTCCATATTCCTAAACTGAAATTGAATATTCCACCATTTGAGGGTAGATATGTTCCTGATATATATCTTACTTGGGAGTTAGAAACTGAACAACGATTTACATGTTTACAATATCCTGAGGAGAGACGAGTTGCTGCTGCTGTTTGTGCTTTCACTAGTTTTGCATGTGTATGGTGGTCTGAACATTGTAGATTATATCCTATTCCAACTACTTGGGCTGCTTTGAAAACTGCTATGCGTACGCGTTGGGTTCCACCATATTATCAACGTGAATTGCTTCAAAAATTGCAGCGTTTAAGACAAGGGAAAAATTCTGTAGAAGAATATTATCAGGAATTACAAACTGGCATGATTAGATGTGGTATTGTTGAGGAGAATGAAGCTATGCTTTGATGAGGACATCAATACAATTGTTACACCCACAGCCCCTGCTGCTATACATACTGGACCAATTACTAGAGCTCGTGCACGCCAACTAAGTTACCAGGTACTTTCGTTTCTTGGTAATGATTCTAATGTTCATGAGAATATGATGCTGCCTAAATTGGATACATTTGTTTTGCTTACAAATGAAGGGCCTAGCTTGGAGAAGGATGAACATTGGAGCAAGAACAAGCATGGAGATGATGGCATGCGCAAGGGGAACAAGAACGGAGTTACAAGTGATGATTTCAGGACTTTGAAGCCACCATAATGGGTGCATGAAGCCTTGGACGAAATATACAAGATGCCACTTCATAAATTTCGTCCCGAGGCTATTTTAGGTGCTGCGTCACCTTATTATTGGGCCAGGCCCATGTAATTTCGAAATACATAAGTATAGGCTATTTTTAGAGTCCGTATGTGTGGGGAAACAAGAGATAGTGTTGATTTCGGACCCCTCCACCAAGGGCCACGAAATTCCCCCCTCTTCCTCCATATATACAGCCCTTAGGGCATCGTTTAGACTTTGGGTTTTGTTTAGATTAAAAGTTCGCCATAGCTGCAACTTCGCATACTTCGTTTGTGTTCAACGACCAGACAAAGGCGTCACAGAACCCCACCTTGATCAATAAAGCTTTCATCTTATATTCGCAATATCCATATTGCAATCTTAGTTTCTTGCTTGTTCTTCGTTTGCTCGCAGGAAACAGACCCTCGTGGTCAGGTTGATCGTGCTCCGGCGTGGTCAATAACCTCTCGGAGTTGGTTTAGCGATTGCTAAGGCGCGACGTCCTCGCACGTTCGTAGTCGGATCGTCAAAGTCGACTTCCACCAAAGCGATATCCATCATCTCATCGAAAGACGGGACACCTTTGCCTCTATCAAGTGGTATCAGATTTCCAGGTTGCTCGGTGAGATTTTACAGTTTTTCGTAGTTTAGATCGAGTGTGTTCCTCATACCTACAGTCCACGAAAAAGCCACAAAAAAAATTAGGGTTAGTTCATCATATCCGAACCAATCTGAGCCTTTGCATAATCTTTTTAGGGTTTTGCTTTGTTGAATTTGCGGTTGCATCGTCGGTCTAGTTGCTGGTCTTAGAGTCTAGTCTTTTAGAGTTTCGAGTTCTGGTCATAAGTTGTCACGCCGCCGCCGCACCATCATCATCGCCCCTGCCATCTACCACCACCGCTCCGAATTCGTATCCATATACCACCACCAATCCGTGCCCATATACCACCACCGATCCATATCCATATACTACCACCGCTACCACCACCGCTGCCATATACCACCACCATATATCCACCACCAATCCGAGTTCCTTGCTTATTAGGTTTGTTTTCGGGATCCATCTAGATTCCGATTCGTGTTTCCTTGCCGGAGTAGGTTTCGAAAAAAAAAGAGTCGGGTAGTCACGCTCCGTTTAGGCCCAAAATTTTTCGAAAACGCATTTTTCGAAAAAATTTCTGGCTATCCTATTTTTAGGTGTTTCTGAGTGTTTTGAGACAGGTGCCATTATAGGAAGTTTTTTTTGACCCGTTTCCAGTTTTTGGGTCCGGGCAGTCGAAAAAAAAAATTTGGTCGAAAAATTTCGTGCTCATCCTGTCAGTTTGAGCTAAGCAGAGTTTTGAGACACTCGCCATTATAGTGATTTTTCGCAAAAAAAAACCAGCGCAAAAAAAAAGAGCGCAAAAAAAAGAGCGAAAAAAAAATCCAGAGTGTGCTTTTCCCTTGTTTACGTGCCGCGCCGTGATTTTGTTAGTGTTCTAGGCTCGCGTCTCTAGCACAGTCTAGCCTAGGACCAGCACAGTACCGTCGTTGAGCGTTTATTCAACTTTGCATCTCTGAATTGATTATTGCTGACCCTTTTTTGCTACCATATTATAAGCCTTCCCAGCTCCACATACATCTACGTCGTGCGTTTGACTCTCCCTGGTAATCGCTCTATCCAAGCTTTGAGAGTTTTTGACTCCAACGGTTGCCGATCACCGCCTGCTGCTGGGTAAGAACTGGTAAGAATTTGAGATTTGCTTGACGGATTTGTGACACCCACCACCACCACTTGTTCGTAGTCTATAGGATCATATTCTTGTGTGTTTCTATTGCTGCTAACCATGCCAGGATCACAAGCCGACGAGATTGACTGGGAGAATTTATCGAACAAGGAGCTTCATGATAAGTTTCAGCAAATGATGACTGAACAGGTGCAAGATGTGCTGAACAATTTTGAAGAGGCCATGGAGAAGATCACTGGCCTTGAGAAGACGTTCGAAACAAAGCTCGATAACAAGTTTAATGAATTGCTCACGCGTCTTCCACCACCACCACCCGCTGCACCTAACGCACCTCTCCAACAACAACAACAACGACTACCTCCACGTCGCGAAGCAGACCTCCGCCGAGCAAGCCGTGTTCCTCTTGCGTTTGGCCAAACTGTTGGTGCTGCTGTTGATACTTTTGTGGCTCCTGCTCCTGATGCGGAGGAGGATGATTATGTGGGAGATTATGAGGATGAGGTTGATCACAATCAACACTACGTGCAGCCACCTGTACCACCACCAGCAGGTCGACCTCAGGTATATATTCGTAATGGTAGGCCTGCACCACCACCTCAGGTACGAGATGATGTCCATATTCCTAAACTGAAATTGAATATTCCACCATTTGAGGGTAGATATGTTCCTGATATATATCTTACTTGGGAGTTAGAAACTGAACAACGATTTACATGTTTACAATATCCTGTGGAGAGACGAGTTGCTGCTGCTGTTTGTGCTTTCACTAGTTTTGCATGTGTATGGTGGTCTGAACATTGTAGATTATATCCTATTCCAACTACTTGGGCTGCTTTGAAAACTGCTATGCGTACGCGTTGGGTTCCACCATATTATCAACGTGAATTGCTTCAAAAATTGCAGCGTTTAAGACAAGGGAAAAATTCTGTAGAAGAATATTATCAGGAATTACAAACTGGCATGATTAGATGTGGTATTGTTGAGGAGAATGAAGCTATGCTTGCACGTTTTCTGGGTGGATTAAATAGAGAGATTCAGACCATTCTAGACTATAAGGAGTATACTAATATCACTCGTTTATTCCATCTTGCTTGTAAAGCTGAACGTGAAGTGCAGGATCGACAAGCATTGGGGCGAACTAACTTTTCTGCAGGCCGACCTTCATCATGGACACCGCGTGCATCTTCTACTTCAACTGCACCAGCACCTCCATCCGGTGCCACCTCCAGCCGTGATACAAGAAAACAGGCACAACCACCATTATCTTCCAAGAGCGCACCTGCGGGTCCTGCACAGCGTTCTTCTTCTTCCATGGCATCAACAGGGCACACAAGTGATATTATTTGTCGTCGTTGTAAGGGAGAAGGTCATTATGCGAGGGAATGCAAATCTCCGCGTGTGATGATTGCTACCGCGGATGGTGGATATGAGTCCGCTAGTGACTATGATGAAGAGACATTGGCTCTTATTACACGTGAAGAACATGGTGGAGATGATTCTGATCATGAGACACAATACATGGCTCCTGAAGACGCTGACAGGTATGAATGTTTAGTTGCTCAACGTGTTTTGAGTGTGCAGGTCACACAAGCTGAGCAAAATCAGAGGCACAATTTGTTCCATACCAAGGGAGTTGTGAAGGAACGTTCTGTGCGCGTCATAATAGACGGAGGGAGCTGCAACAACTTGGCTAGCATGGAGATGGTGGAGAAGCTTTCTCTCACCACAAGACCACATCCACATCCTTACTACATCCAATGGTTCAACAACAGCGGCAAGGTTAAGGTAACACGTACTGTTCGTGTGCATTTTAGTATCTCTACATATGCTGATTATGTTGATTGTGATGTGGTACCTATGCAAGCATGTTCCTTATTACTTGGTAGACCATGGCAATTTGATAAAAACTCTGTACACCATGGTAGAAACAATCACTATACTCTTGTTCATAAGGATAAAAATATTACTTTGCTTCCTATGACTTCTGATTCCATTTTGAAAGATGATATTAATAGAGCTAATAAAGCACAACAGGAGAAGAATAAGAGTGAAAATCAGATTGTGGCAAAAGAATTTGAGCAACAAATGAAGCCTAATAATAAACCATCTAGTGTTGCTTCTGAAATTAAATTGAAAAGTGCATGTTTATTTGCCACCAAATCTGATATTGATGAGCTAGATTTTAGCAAATCTGTTTGCTATGCTTTTGTGTGCAAAGAGGCATTATTTTCATTCGAGGACGTGCCTTCCTCTTTGCCTCCTGCTGTCACTAACATTTTGCAGGAGTTCGCTGACGTTTTTCCACAAGACGTGCCACCGGGATTACCGCCTATTCGAGGCATTGAGCATCAGATTGACTTAATTCCCGGTGCTTCACTGCCAAACCGTGCACCATACCGTACCAATCCAGAGGAGACGAAGGAGATTATGCGTCAAGTACAAGAGCTTCTCGACAAAGGTTATATACACGAATCCCTTAGTCCTTGTGCTGTTCCTATTATTCTAGTGCCGAAAAAGGATGGTACATCACGTATGTGTGTTGATTGTAGAGGCATTAATAATATTACTATTCGTTATCGTCATCCTATTCCTAGGCTAGATGATATGCTTGATGAATTGAGTGGCTCTACAATATTCTCCAAAGTTGATTTGCGTAGTGGTTACCATCAAATTCATATGAAATTGGGAGATGAATGGAAAACAGCATTTAAAACTAAGTTTGGATTATATGAGTGGTTAGTCATGCCTTTTGGGTTAACTAATGCACCTAGTACTTTCATGAGATTAATGAACGAAGTTTTACGTGCTTTCATTGGACGATTTATGGTAGTTTACTTTGATGACATATTGATTTATAGCAGATCTTTGGAAGAACATTTGGAACATTTACGTGCTGTTTTTATTGCTCTACGTGATGCACGTTTGTTTGGTAACCTTGGGAAGTGCACCTTTTGCACCGACCGAGTATCTTTTCTTGGCTATGTTGTTACTCCACAGGGAATTGAAGTTGATAAAGCCAAGATTGAAGCTATTGAGAGTTGGCCGCAGCCCAAAACGGTCACACAAGTGAGGAGTTTTCTTGGCCTCGCCGGATTCTATAGGCGTTTTGTGAGAGATTTCAGCACCATTGCTGCACCTCTCAACGAGCTTACAAAGAAGGATGTGCCTTTTGTTTGGGGTACCGCACAGGAAGAAGCCTTCACGGTATTGAAAGATAAGTTGACACATGCTCCTTTACTCCAACTTCCTGATTTTAATAAGACTTTTGAGCTTGAATGTGATGCTAGTGGAATTGGATTAGGAGGTGTGTTATTACAAGATGGCAAACCTGTTGCATACTTTTCTGAAAAATTGAGTGGGCCTAGTCTGAATTATTCTACTTATGATAAAGAATTATATGCTCTTGTTCGGACTTTAGAAACATGGCAACATTATTTATGGCCCAAAGAATTTGTTATACATTCTGATCATGAATCTTTGAAACATATTAAAAGTCAAGCTAAACTGAATCGTAGACATGCTAAATGGGTTGAATTCATTGAGGCTTTCCCTTATGTCATTAAACACAAGAAGGGAAAAGAAAATGTTATTGCTGATGCATTGTCTCGTCGCTATACTATGCTTTCACAACTTGACTTCAAAATATTTGGTTTGGAGACCATCAAAGATCAATATGTGCATGATGCTGATTTTAAAGATGTAATGTAGAATTGTAAAGAAGGAAGAATGTGGAACAAGTTTGTTGTTAACGATGGATTTGTGTTTCGTGCTAACAAGCTATGCATTCCCGCTAGCTCCGTTCGTCTTTTGTTGTTGCAGGAGGCGCATGGAGGAGGATTAATGGGACACTTTGGCGTGAAGAAGACGGAGGACGTACTTGCTACACATTTCTTTTGGCCAAACATGAGACGGGATGTTGAGCGTTTTATTGCTCGATGCACTACATGTCAAAAAGCTAAGTCACGACTCAATCCTCATGGTTTATATATGCCTTTGCCTGTACCTAGTGTTCCTTGGGAGGATATATCTATGGACTTTGTTTTAGGTTTACCTCGAACAAAGAAGGGGAGGGATAGCATATTTGTTGTCGTGGATAGATTCTCGAAAATGGCACACTTTATACCATGTCATAAAAGCGATGATGCTGTTAATGTTGCTGATTTGTTCTTTCGTGAAATTATTCGCTTGCATGGTGTGCCAAATACTATTGTTTCAGATCGTGATACTAAATTTCTTAGCCACTTTTGGAGATGTTTATGGGCTAAGTTGGGGACTAAACTGCTTTTTAGTACTACTTGTCACCCCCAAACTGATGGACAAACTGAAGTAGTCAATAGAACGTTGTCTACTATGCTTAGGGCTGTTTTGAAGAATAATAAGAAAATGTGGGAGGATAGCTTGCCTCATATTGAATTTGCTTATAATCGTTCATTGCATTCTACTACTAAGATGTGCCCTTTTGAAGTTGTGTATGGTTTCCTACCTCGTGCACCTATTGATTTGTTGCCTCTTCCATCTTCGGAGAAGGTTAATTTTGATGCTAAACAACGTGCTGAATTGATTTTAAAAATGCATGAGTTAACTAAGGAAAACATTGAGCATATGAATGCTAAATATAAACTTGCTGGAGATAAGGGTAGAAAACATGTTGTGTTTGCACCTGGAGATCTTGTTTGGTTACATTTGCGTAAGGATAGATTTCCTGATTTGCGCAAATCAAAGCTAATGCCACGTGCTGATGGTCCCTTTAAGGTGTTAGAGAAAATAAATGATAATGCATATAAACTTGAGCTGCCTACAGATTTTGGGGTTAGTCCCATGATACCACTTGATAGAGGCGAGGGTGTCCCGATCTTTCGATGAGATGATAACTATCGATTTGGTGGAGACGACTTTGACGATCCGACTACAAACGTGCACGATGTTGCGCCTTAGCAATCGCTAAACCAATCTCCTGAGGTTATTGACCACGCCGGAGCACGATCAACCTGACCACGAAGGTCTATTCCTGCAAGCAATCGAAAAACGAGCAAGAATATGATAAAGGCAATCTGAATATTGCAAATATGTATGAAGTATTGATAAAGGTGGGGATCCGTAAGCGGTCTTGGTCTGGTCGTTGGACACAAACGAAATACACGAAGTTGCAATGGCTAACTTTTAACTAAACAAATCCCAAGGAAAAGCTACTAGATGGATCTACTTATATAGGAGCAAGGGGTGGCGGCCAAGGAGGTGGGAGGACGTCCCAAGGCAGCCTAAAACTAAATCTAGGTCGTACAAGGCCAATGGGCCCAAGTGGAGGTGATGTAACACCTTTGGACTTGTAGTTTGACTCGGATTCTGCTGCAGCATCAGATTGTTTCGTCCACAACTCAACGCTCCGGAAGAATTTGAAGGTGATTCCAATTGGGTTGGAAAGTGCACGAAATCTAGTTTCCAACAAAAAAAGAATCACCCAATTCGGAGTCCGTATGAAAAACTTGTGTGCGTTTTGAGTCAGGTATGTCTGTGCAGTCCGAATCTGAATCCAGAACGTGAGAGACTTGGACTCTATCTTCTCTTGGGCCAAAAGTGACGTGAGAGAACTTTTTGGACAGCAAATAAACATCTCTTTCTTCCTTATCTTCATATGTGGATTGTACAAATGTCCCATACACCTGCAATTAGACAAAACACAAAAGTGTGTGAAGTATTTTTGTTCTGGATAACATAAATAGATTATTGAATAGTTTGCACTAGAAATCACCTAACAAATATGCATATATGCAATATTTTTGGTCATATCCAAGGTAGTCATGTCCTCATCATCGTGACTTAGCTTTTTGACATGTAGTGCATCGAGCAATAAAACGCTCAACATCCCGTCTCATCTTTGGCCAAAAGAAATGTGTAGCAAGTACGTCCTCCGTCTTCTTCACGCCAAAGTGTCCCATTAATCCTCCTCCATGCGCCTCCTGCAACAACAAAAGACGAACGGAGCTAGCTGGAATGCATAGCTTGTTAGCACGAAACACAAATCCATCGTTAACGACAAACTTGTTCCACATTCTTCCTTCTTTACAATTCTGCATTACATCTTTAAAATCAGCATCATGCACATATTGATCTTTGATGGTCTCCAAACCAAATATTTTGAAGTCAAGTTGTGAAAGCATAGTATAGCGACGAGACAATGCATCAGCAATAACATTTTCTTTTTCCTTCTTGTGTTTAATGACATAAGGGAAAGTCTCAATGAATTCAACCCATTTAGCATGTCTACGATTCAGTTTAGCTTGACTTTTAATATGTTTCAAAGATTCATGATCAGAATGTATAACAAATTCTTTGGGCCATAAATAATGTTGCCATGTTTCTAAAGTCCGAACAAGAGCATATAATTCTTTATCATAAGTAGAATAATTCAGACTAGGCCCACTCAATTTTTCAGAAAAGTATGCAACAGGTTTGCCATCTTGTAATAACACACCTCCTAATCCAATTCCACTAGCATCACATTCAAGCTCAAAAGTCTTATTAAAATCAGGAAGTTGGAGTAAAGGAGCATGTGTCAACTTATCTTTCAATACCGTGAAGGCTTCTTCCTGTGCGGTACCCCAAAGAAAAGGCACATCTTTCTTTGTAAGCTCATTGAGAGGTGCAGCAATGGTGCTGAAATCTCTCACAAAACGCCTATAGAATCCAGCGAGGCCAAGAAAACTCCTCACTTCTTTGACCGTTTTGGGCTGCGGCCAACTCTCAATAGCTTCAATCTTGGCTTTATCAACTTCAATTCCCTGTGGAGTAACAACATAGCCAAGAAAAGATACTCGGTCGGTGCAAAAGATGCACTTCCCAAGGTTACCAAACAAACGTGCATCACGTAGAGCAATAAAAACAGCACGTAAATTTTCCAAATGTTCCTCCAAAGATCTGCTATAAATCAATATGTCATCAAAGTAAACTACCACAAATCGTCCAATGAAAGCACGTAAAACTTCGTTCATTAATCTCATGAAAGTACTAGGTGCATTAGTTAACCCAAAAGGCATGACTAACCACTCATATAATCCAAACTTAGTTTTAAATGTTGTTTTCCATTCATCTCCCAATTTCATACGAATTTGATGGTAGCCACTACGCAAATCAACTTTGGAGAATATTGTAGAGCCACTCAATTCATCAAGCATATCATCTAGCCTAGGAATAGGATGACGATAACGAATAGTAATATTATTAATGCCTCTATAATCAACACACATACGTGATGTACCATCCTTTTTTGGCACTAGAATAATAGGAACAGCACAAGGACTAAGGGATTCGCGTATATAACCTTTGTCGAGAAGCTCTTGTACTTGACGCATAATCTCCTTCGTCTCCTCTGGATTGGTACGGTATGGTGCACGGTTTGGCAGTGAAGCACCGGGAATTAAGTCAATCTGATGCTCAATCCCTCGAATAGGCGGTAATCCCGGTGGCACGTCTTGTGGAAAAACGTTAGCGAACTCCTGCAAAATGTTAGTGACAGCAGGAGGCAAAGAGGAAGGCACGTCCTCGAATGAAAATAATGCCTCTTTGCACACAAAAGCATAGCAATTAGATTTGCTGAAATCTAGCTCATCAATATCAGATTTGGTGGCAAATAAACATGCACTTTTCAATTTAATTTCAGAAGCAACACTAGATGGTTTATTATTAGGCTTCATTTGTTGCTCAAATTCTTTTGCCACAATCTGATTTTCACTCTTATTCTTCTCCTGTTGTGCTTTATTAGCTCTATTAATATCATCTTTCAAAATGGAATCAGGAGTCATAGGAAGCAAAGTAATATTTTTATCCTTATGAACAAGAGTATAGTGATTGTTTCTACCATGGTGTACAGAATTTTTATCAAATTGCCATGGTCTACCAAGTAATAAGGAAGATGCTTGCATAGGTACCACATCACAATCAACATAATCAGCATATGTAGAGATACTAAAATGCACACGAACAGTACGTGTTACCTTAACCTTGCCGCTGTTGTTGAACCATTGGATGTAGTAGGGATGTGGATGTGGTCTTGTGGTGAGAGAAAGCTTCTCCACCATCTCCATGCTAGCCAAGTTGTTGCAGCTCCCTCCGTCTATTATGACGCGCACAGAACGTTCCTTCACAACTCCCTTGGTATGGAACAAATTGTGCCTCTGATTTTGCTCAGCTTGTGTGACCTGCACACTCAAGACACGTTGAGCAACTAAACATTCATACCTGTCAGCGTCTTCAGGAGCCATGTATTGCGTCTCATGATCAGAATCATCTCCACCATGTTCTTCACGTGTAATAAGAGCCAATGTCTCCTCATCATAGTCACTAGCGGACTCATATCCACCATCCGCGGTAGCAATCATCACACGCGGAGATTTGCATTCTCTCGCATAATGACCTCCTCCCTTACAACGACGACAAATAATATCACTTGTGTGCCCTGTTGATGCCATGGAAGAAGAAGAACTCCGTGCAGGCCCAGCAGGTGTGCTCTTGGCAGATAATGGTGGTTGTGCCTGTTTTCTTGTATCACGACTGGAGGAGGCACCTAATTGAGGTGCTGGTGTAGTTGAAGTAGAAGATGCACGCGGTGTCCATGATGAAGGTCGGCCTGCAAAAAAGTTAGTTCGCGCCAATGCTTGTCGATCCTGCACTTCACGTTCAGCTTTACAAACAAGATGGAATAAACGAGTGATATTAGTATACTCCTTATAGTCTAGAATGGTCTGAATCTCTCTATTTAATCCACCCAGAAAACGTGCAAGCATAGCTTCATTCTCCTCAACAATACCACATCTAATCATGCCAGTTTGTAATTCCTGATAATATTCTTCTACAGAATTTTTCCCTTGTCTTAAACGCTGCAATTTTTGAAGCAATTCACGTTGATAATATGGTGGAACACAACGCGTACGCATAGCAGTTTTCAAAGCAGCCCAAGTAGTTGGAATAGGATATAATCTACAATGTTCAGACCACCATACACATGCAAAACTAGTGAAAGCACAAACAGCAGCAGCAACTCGTCTCTCCTCAGGATATTGTAAACATGTAAATCGTTGTTCAGTTTCTAACTCCCAAGTAAGATATATATCAGGAACATATCTACCCTCAAATGGTGGAATATTCAATTTCAGTTTAGGAATATGGACATCATCTCTTACCTGAGGTGGTGGTGCAGGCCTACCATTACGAATATATACCTGAGGTCGACCTGCTGGTGGTGGTACAGGTGGCTGCACGTAGTGTTGATTTTGATCAACCTCATCCTCATAGTCTCCCACATAATCATCCTCCTCCGCATCAGCAGCAGGAGCCACAGAAGTATCAACAGCAGCACCAACAGTTTGGCCAAACGCAAGAGGAACACGGCTTGCTCGGCGGAGGTCTGCTTCGCGACGTGGAGGCAGACGTTGTTGTTGTTGGAGAGGTGCGTTAGCTGCAGCGGGTGGTGGTGGTGGAAGACGCGCGAGCAATTCATTAAACTTGTTATCGAGCTTTGTTTCGAACGTCTTCTCAAAGCCAGTGATCTTCTCCATGGCCTCTTCAAAATTGTTCAGCACATCTTGCACCTGTTCAGTCATCATTTGCTGAAACTTATCATGAAGCTCCTTGTTCGATAAATTCTCCCAGTCAATCTCGTCGGCTTGTGATCCTGGCATGGTTAGCAGCAATAGAAACACACAAGAATATGATCCTACAGACTACGAAGAAGTGGAGGTGGTGGGTTGATAGAGGCGGGGGTGTCCCGATCTTTCGATGAGATGATAACTATCGATTTGGTGAAGATGACTTTGACGATCCGACTACAAACGTGCACGACGTTGCGCCTTAGCAATCGCTAAACCAACTCCGAAAGGTTATTGACCACGCTGGAGCACAATCAACCTAACCACGAAGGTCTATTCCTGCAAGCAATCGAAGAACAAGCAAGAATATGATAAAAGCAATCTGAATATTGCGAATATATATGAAGTATTGATAAAGGTGAGGATCCGTAAGTGGTCTTGGTCTGGTCGTTGGACACAAACGAAGTACACGAAGTTGCAATGGCTAACTTTTAACTAAACAAATCCCAAGGAAAAGCTACTAGATGGATCTACTTATATAGGAGCAAGGGGTGGCGGCCAAGGAGGTGGGAGGACGTCCCAAGGCAGCCTAAAACTAAATCTAGGTCGTACAAGGCCAATGGGCCCAAGTGGAGGTGATGTAACACCTTTGGACTTGTAGTTTGACTCGGATTCTGCTGCAGTATCAGATTGTTTCGTCCACAACTCAACGCTCCGGACGAATTTGAAGGTGATTCCAATTGGGTTGGAAAGTGCACGAAATCTAGTTTCCAACAAAAAAAGAATCACCCAATTCGGAGTCCGTATGAAAAACTTGTGTGCGATTTGAGTCAGGTGTGTCTGTGCAGTCCGAATCTGAATCCAGAACGTGAGAGACTTGGACTCTATCTTCTCTTGGGCCAAAAGTGACGTGAGAGAACTTTTTGGACAGCAAATAAACATCTCTTGCTTCCTTATCTTCATATGTGGATTGTACAAATGTCCCATACACCTGCAATTAGACAAAACACAAAAGTGTGTGAAGTATTTTTGTTCTGGATAACATAAATAGATTATTGAATAGTTTGCACTAGAAATCACCTGACAAATATGCATATATGCAATATTTTTGGTCATATCCAAGGTAGTCATGTCCTCATCAGAGGTGTGTTATTACAAGATGGCAAACCTGTTGCATACTTTTCTGAAAAATTGAGTGGGCCTAGTCTGAATTATTCTACTTATGATAAAGAATTATATGCTCTTGTTCTGACTTTAGAAACATGGCAACATTATTTATGGCCCAAAGAATTTGTTATACATTCTGATCATGAATCTTTGAAACATATTAAAAGTCAAGCTAAACTGAATCGTAGACATGCTAAATGGGTTGAATTCATTGAGACTTTCCCTTATGTCATTAAACACAAGAAGGGAAAAGAAAATGTTATTGCTGATGCATTGTCTCGTCGCTATACTATGCTTTCACAACTTGACTTCAAAATATTTGGTTTAGAGACCATCAAAGATCAATATGTGCATGATGCTGATTTTAAAGATGTAATGCATAATTGTAAAGAAGGAAGAATGTGGAACAAGTTTGTTGTTAACGATGGATTTGTGTTTCGTGCTAACAAGCTATGCATTCCAGCTAGCTCCGTTCGTCTTTTGTTGTTGCAGGAGGCGCATGGAGGAGGATTAATGGGACACTTTGGCGTGAAGAAGACGGAGGACGTACTTGCTACACATTTCTTTTGGCCAAAGATGAGACGGGATGTTGAGCGTTTTATTGCTCGCTGCACTACATGTCAAAAAGCTAAGTCACAACTCAATCCTCATGGTTTATATATGCCTTTGCCTGTACCTAGTGTTCCTTGGGAGGATATATCTATGGACTTTGTTTTAGGTTTACCTCGAACAAAGAAGGGGAGGGATAGCATATTTGTTGTCGTGGATAGATTCTCGAAAATGGCACACTTTATACCATGTCATAAAAGCGATGATGGTGTTAATGTTGCTGATTTGTTCTTTCGTGAAATTATTCGTTTGCATGGTGTGCCAAATACTATTGTTTCAGATCGTGATACTAAATTTCTTAGCCACTTTTGGAGATGTTTATGGGCTAAGTTGGGGACTAAACTGCTTTTTAGTACTACTTGTCACCCCCAAACTGATGGACAAACTGAAGTAGTCAATAGAACGTTGTCTACTATGCTTAGGGCTGTTTTGAAGAATAATAAGAAAATGTGGGAGGAATGCTTGCCTCATATTGAATTTGCTTATAATCGTTCATTGCATTCTACTACTAAGATGTGCCCTTTTGAAGTTGTGTATGGTTTCCTACCTCGTGCACCTATTGATTTGTTGCCTCTTCCATCTTCGGAGAAGGTTAATTTTGATGCTAAACAACGTGCCGAATTGATTTTAAAAATGCATGAGTTAACTAAGGAAAACATTGAGCGGATGAATGCTAAATATAAACTTGCTGGAGATAAGGGTAGAAAACATGTTGTGTTTGCACCTGGAGATCTTGTTTGGTTACATTTGCGTAAGGAGAGATTTCCTGATTTGCGCAAATCAAAGCTAATGCCACGTGCTGATGGTCCCTTTAAGGTGTTAGAGAAAATAAATGATAATGCATATAAACTTGAGCTGCCTGCAGATTTTGGGGTTAGTCCCACTTTTAACATTGCAGATTTGAAGCCTTATTTGGGTGGGGAAGATGAACTTCCGTCGAGGACGACTTCATTTCAAGAAGGGGAGGATGATGAGGACATCAATACAATTGTTACACCCAAAGTCGACTTCCACCAAAGCGAAATCCACCATCTCATCGAAAGACGGGACACCTTTGCCTCTATCACATCATCTCCATGCTTGTTCTTGCTCCAATGTTCATCCTTCTCCAAGCTAGGCCCTTCATTTGTAAGCAAAACAAATGTATCCAATTCAGCACGTTGTTTTCCTTAGTTAACTCATGCATTTTTAAAATCAATTCAGCACGTTGTTTAGCATCAAAATTAACCTTCTCCGAAGATGGAAGAGGCAACAAATCAATAGGTGCACGAGGTAGGAAACCATACACAACTTCAAAAGGGCACATCTTAGTAGTAGAATGCAATGAACGATTATAAGCAAATTCAATATGAGGCAAGCATTCCTCCCACATTTTCTTATTATTCTTCAAAACAGCCCTAAGCATAGTAGACAACGTTCTATTGACTACTTCAGTTTGTCCATCAGTTTGGGGGTGACAAGTAGTACTAAAAAGCAGTTTAGTCCCCAACTTAGCCCATAAACATCTCCAAAAGTGGCTAAGAAATTTAGTATCACGATCTGAAACAATAGTATTTGGCACACCATGCAAGCGAATAATTTCACGAAAGAACAAATCAGCAACATTAACATCATCATCACTTTTATGACATAGTATAAAGTGTGCCATTTTCGAGAATCTATCCACGACAACAAATATGCTATCCCTCCCCTTCTTTGTTCGAGGTAAACCTAAAACAAAGTCCATAGATATATCCTCCCAAGGAACACTAGGTACAGGCAAAGGCATATATAAACCATGAGGATTGAGTCGTGACTTAGCTTTTTGACATGTAGTGCAGCGAGCAATAAAACGCTCAACATCCCGTCTCATCTTTGGCCAAAAGAAATGTGTAGCAAGTACGTCCTCCGTCTTCTTCACGCCAAAGTGTCCCATTAATCCTCCTCCATGCGCCTCCTGCAACAACAAAAGACGAACGGAGCTAGCTGGAATGCATAGCTTGTTAGCACGAAACACAAATCCATCGTTAACAACAAACTTGTTCCACATTCTTCCTTCTTTACAATTCTGCATTACATCTTTAAAATCAGCATCATGCACATATTGATCTTTGATGGTCTCCAAACCAAATATTTTGAAGTCAAGTTGTGAAAGCATAGTATAGCGACGAGACAATGCATCAGCAATAACATTTTCTTTTCCCTTCTTGTGTTTAATGACATAAGGGAAAGTCTCAATGAATTCAACCCATTTAGCATGTCTACGATTCAGTTTAGCTTGACTTTTAATATGTTTCAAAGATTCATCATCAGAATGTATAACAAATTCTTTGGGCCATAAATAATGTTGCCATGTTTCTAAAGTCCGAACAAGAGCATATAATTCTTTATCATAAGTAGAATAATTCAGACTAGGCCCACTCAATTTTTCAGAAAAGTATGCAACAGGTTTGCCATCTTGTAATAACACACCTCCTAATCCAATTCCACTAGCATCACATTCAAGCTCAAAAGTCTTATTAAAATCAGGAAGTTGGAGTAAAGGAGCATGTGTCAACTTATCTTTCAATACCGTGAAGGCTTCTTCCTGTGCGGTACCCCAAAGAAAAGGCACATCTTTCTTTGTAAGCTCATTGAGAGGTGCAGCAATGGTGCTGAAATCTCTCACAAAACGCCTATAGAATCCAGCGAGACCAAGAAAACTCCTCACTTGTGTGACCGTTTTGGGCTGCGGCCAACTCTCAATAGCTTCAATCTTGGCTTTATCAACTTCAATTCCCTGTGGAGTAACAACATAGCCAAGAAAAGATACTCGGTCGGTGCAAAAGGTGCACTTCCCAAGGTTACCAAACAAACGTGCATCACGTAGAGCAATAAAAACAGCACGTAAATGTTCCAAATGTTCTTCCAAAGATCTGCTATAAATCAATATGTCATCAAAGTAAACTACGACAAATCGTCCAATGAAAGCACGTAAAACTTCGTTCATTAATCTCATGAAAGTACTAGGTGCATTAGTTAACCCAAAAGGCATGACTAACCACTCATATAATCCAAACTTAGTTTTAAATGCTGTTTTCCATTCATCTCCCAATTTCATACGAATTTGATGGTAGCCACTACGCAAATCAACTTTGGAGAATATTGTAGAGCCACTCAATTCATCAAGCATATCATCTAGCCTAGGAATAGGATGACGATAACGAATAGTAATATTATTAATGCCTCTACAATCAACACACATACGTGATGTACCATCCTTTTTCGGCATTAGAATAATAGGAACAGCATAAGGACTAAGGGATTCGCGTATATAACCTTTGTCGAGAAGCTCTTGTACTTGACGCATAATCTCCTTCGTCTCCTCTGGATTGGTACGTTATGGTGCACGGTTTGGCAGTGAAGCACCGGGAATTAAGTCAATCTGATGCTCAATCCCTCGAATAGGCGGTAATCCCGGTGGCACGTCTTGTGGAAAGACGTCAGCGAACTCCTGCAAAATGTTAGTGACAGCAGGAGGCAAAGAGGAAGGCACGTCCTCGAATGAAAATAATGCCTCTTTGCACACAAAAGCATAGCAAACAGATTTGCTGAAATCTAGCTCATCAATATCAGATTTGGTGGCAAATAAACATGCACGTTTCAATTTAATTTCAGAAGCAACACTAGATGGTTTATTATTAGGCTTCATTTGTTGCTCAAATTCTTTTGCCACAATCTGATTTTCACTCTTATTCTTCTCCTGTTGTGCTTTATTAGCTCTATTAATACCATCTTTCAAAATGGAATCAGGAGTCATAGGAAGCAAAGTAATATTTTTATCCTTATGAACAAGAGTATAGTGATTGTTTCTACCATGGTGTACAGAATTTTTATCAAATTGCCATGGTCTACCAAGTAATAAGGAACATGCTTGCATAGGTACCACATCACAATCAACATAATCAGCATATGTAGAGATACTAAAATGCACACGAACAGTACGTGTTACCTTAACCTTGCCGCTGTTGTTGAACCATTGGATGTAGTAAGGATGTGGATGTGGTCTTGTGGTGAGAGAAAGCTTCTCCACCATCTCCATGCTAGCCAAGTTGTTGCAGCTCCCTCCGTCTATTATGATGCGCACAGAACGTTCCTTCACAACTCCCTTGGTATGGAACAAATTGTGCCTCTGATTTTGCTCAGCTTGTGTGACCTGCACACTCAAAACACGTTGAGCAACTAAACATTCATACCTGTCAGCGTCTTCAGGAGCCATGTAGTGCGTCTCATGATCAGAATCATCTCCACCATGTTCTTCACGTGTAATAAGAGCCAATGTCTCCTCATCATAGTCACTAGCGGACTCATATCCACCATCCGCGGTAGCAATCATCACACGCGGAGATTTGCATTCCCTCGCATAATGACCTCCTCCCTTACAACGACGACAAATAATATCACTTGTGTGCCCTGTTGATGCCATGGAAGAAGAAGAACGCTGTGCAGGCCCCGCAGGTGCGCTCTTGGCAGATAATGGTGGTTGTGCCTGTTTTCTTGTATCACGGCTGGAGGTGGCACCGGATGGAGGTGCTGGTGCAGTTGAAGTAGAAGATGCACGTGGTGTCCATGATGAAGGTCGGCCTGCAGAAAAGTTAGTTCGCCCCAATGCTTGTCGATCCTGCACTTCACGTTCAGCTTTACAAGCAAGATGGAATATATTAGTATACTCCTTATAGTCTAGAATGGTCTGAATCTCTCTATTTAATCCACCCAGAAAACGTGCAAGCATAGCTTCATTCTCCTCAACAATACCACATCTAATCATGCCAGTTTGTAATTCCTGATAATATTCTTCTACAGAATTTTTTCCTTGTCTTAAACGCTGCAATTTTTGAAGCAATTCACGTTGATAATATGGTGGAACCCAACGCGTACGCATAGCAGTTTTCAAAGCAGCCCAAGTAGTTGGAATAGGATATAATCTACAATGTTCAGACCACCATACACATGCAAAACTAGTGAAAGCACAAACAGCAGCAGCAACTTGTCTCTCCTCAGGATATTGTAAACATGTAAATCGTTGTTCAGTTTCTAACTCCCAAGTAAGATATATATCAGGAACATATCTACCCTCAAATGGTGGAATATTCAATTTCAGTTTAGGAATATGGACATCATCTCGTACCTGAGGTGGTGGTGCAGGCCTACCATTACGAATATATACCTGAGGTCGACCTGCTGGTGGTGGTGCTGGTGGCTGCTCGTAGATCTGATTTTGATCAACCTCATCCTCATAATCGCCCGCATACTCATCATCCTCCTGGGTACCAGCAGCAGCAGTAGCAGGAGCCAAAGAAACACCAACAGCAGTAGCAGCGGCACCAGAATTTTGTCCTGGCTCAATAGGAACACGTTGTGCTCGTCCATACTGATTCGGAAGGGGGCGTAGTTGTTGTTGTTACAGAGGTGCGACAGGTGCAGCCGGTGGTGGAAGACGCGCAAGCAGTTCATTAAATCTGTTATCGAGCTTTGTTTCGAACGTCTTCTCAAGGCGAGTGATCTTCTCCATGGCCTCTTCAAAATTGTTCAGCACATCTTGTACCTGTTCAGTCATCATTTGCTGAAACTTATCATGAAGCTCCTTGTTCAATAAGTTCTCCCAGTCAATCTCGTCGGCTTGTGATCCTGGCATGGTTAGCAGCAATAGAAACACACAAGAATATGATCCTACAGACTACTAAGAAGTGGTGGTGGTGTATCACAAATCCGTCAAGCAAATCTCAAATTCTTACCAGTTCTTACCCAGCAGCAGGCGGTGATCAGCAACCGTTGTAGTCAAAAACTCTCAAAGCTTGGATAGAGCGATTACCAGGGAGAGTCAAACACACGACGTAGATGTATGTGTAGCTGGGAAGGCTTATAGTATGGTAGCAAAAAGGGTCAGCAATAATCAATTCAGAGATGCAAAGTTGAATAAACGCTCAACGACGGTACTGTGCTGGTCCTAGGCTAGACTGTGCTAGAGACGCGAGCCTAGAACACCAACAAAATCACGGCGCGGCACGTAAACAAGGGAAAAGCACACTCTGAATTTTTTTTTTCGCTTTTTTTTGCGCTGCTTTTTTTTTGCGAAAAATCACTATAATGGCGAGTGTCTCAAAACTCTTCCTAGCTCAAACGGACAGGATGGGCACGAAATTTTTTCGACCAATTTTTTTTTCGACTGCCCGGACCCAAAAACTGGAAACGGGTCAAAAAAAACTTCCTATAATGGCACCTGTCTCAAAACACTCAGAAACACCTAAAAATAGGATAGCCAGAAATTTTTTCGAAAAATGCGTTTTCGAAAAATTTTGGGCCTAAACGGAGCGTGGCTACCCGACTCCGGCAAGGAAACACGAATCGGAATCTAGATGGATCTCGAAAACAAACCTAATATGCAAGGAACTCGGATTGGTGGTGGATATATGGTGGTGGTATATGGCAGCGGTGGTGGTAGCGGTGGTAGTATATGGATTTGGATCGGTGGTGGTATATGGACACGGATTGGTGGTGGTATATGGATACGGATTCGGAGCGGTGGGGGATAAGCGGTGGTGGTAGATGGCAGGGGCAATAATGATGGTGCGGCGGCGGCGTGACAACTTATGACCAGAACTCGAAACTCTAAAAGACTAGACTCTAAGACCAGCAACTAGACACGACGATGCAACCGCAAATTCAACAAAGCAAAACCATAATGCCATGCGCAAGGGGAACAAGAACGGAGTTTCAAGTGATGATTTCAGGACTTTGAAGCCACCATAATGGGTGCATGAAGCCTTGGACGAAATATACAAGATGCCACTTTATAAATTTCGTCCCGAGGCTATTATAGGTGCTGCGTCACCTTTTTATTGGGCCAGGCCCATGTAACTTCGAAATACATAAGTATAGGCTATTTTTAGAGTCCGTATGTGTGGGGAAACAAGAGATATGGTTGATTTCGGACCCCTCCACCAAGGGCCACGAAATTCCCCCTCTCTTCCTCCATATATACAGCCCTTAGGGCACCGTTTAGACTTCGGGTTTTGTTTAGATTAAAAGTTTGCCATAGCTGCAACTTCGCGTACTTCGTTTGTGTTCAACGACCAGACAAAGGCGTCACAGAACCCCACCTTGATCAATAAAGCTTTCATCTTATATTCACAATATCCAGATTGCAATCTTAGTTTCTTGCTTGTTCTTCATTTGCTCGCAGGAAACATACCCTCGTGGTCAAGTTGATCGTGCTCCGGCGTGGTCAATAACCTCTCGGAGTTGGTTTAGCGATTACTAAGGCGCGACGTCCTCACACGTTCGTAGTCGGATCGTCAAAGTCGACTTCCACCAAAGCGATATCCATCATCTCATCGAAAGACGGGACACCTTTGCCTCTATCAAGTGGTATCAGATTTCCAGGTTGCTCGGTGAGATTTTACAGTTTTTCGTAGTTTAGATCGAGTCTGTTCTTCATACCTATAGTCCACGAAAAAGCCAAAAAAAAATTAGGGTTAGTTCATCCCATCCGAACCAATCTGAGCCTTGCATAATCTTTTCTGTATTTGCTTTGTTGAATTTGCGGTTGCATCGTCGTGTCCAGTTGCTGGTCTTAGCGTCTAGTCTTTTAGAGTTTTGAGTTCTGTTCACAGGTTGTCACGTCGCCGCTGCCATATATCACCACCGCATCATCATCGTCGCTGTTGCCATATACCACCACCACATATTCACCGCCAATCCGAATCCATATACGCCACCACATATCCGCCGCCATCACGCCAATCCGAGTTCACCTGCAACATATATCCGCCACCTGTCCGTGTTCCACCAGATTCATCTCCGCCACCAGTCCGAGTTCCATCAGATTCATCTCCGCCACCAGTCCTAGTCCGAGTCCAGTAATTGTTGCATTGTTCTCGATTTCCAGATCACGCGATACTCCGAGTCGTGACAGAGAAGGACTCCCCAACTTCCGAGCCATCCGCAGAAGAAAAATAGTTCCAATTTCAAAAAAAAAAACTAAGTCTGGAAAATTCTGGCTAGGCAGTTTTTAGACCATTTGTAGACTTTTTCGAAAAAAATTTGTTGCGGAGCAAAAAAAAAAGAGGAAAAAAAGTGCAAAAAAAAAGAGAAAAAAAAATTCAGAGTGTGCTCCTCCCTTGTTTACGTGCCGCGCTGTGATTTTGTTGGTGTTCTAGGCTCGCGTCTCTAGCACAGTCTAGCCTAGGACCAGCACAGTACCGTCGTTGAGCGTTTATTCAACTTTGCATCTCTGAATTGATTATTGCTGACCCTTTTTGCTACCATATTATAAGCCTTCCCAGCTCCACATACATCTACGTCGTGTGTTTGACTCTCCCTGGTAATCGCTCTATCCAAGCTTTGAGAGTTTTGACTACAACGGTTGCCGATCACCGCCTGTTGCTGGGTAAGAACTGGTAAGAGTTTGAGTTTTGCTTGACGGATTTGTGACACCCACCACCACCACTTGTTCGTAGTCTGTAGGATCATATTCTTGTGTGTTTCTATTGCTGCTAACCATGCCAGGATCACAAGTCGACGAGATTGACTGGGAGAATTTATCGAACAAGGAGCTTCATGATAAGTTTCAGCAAATAATGACTGAACAGGTGCAAGATGTGCTGAACAATTTTGAAGAGGCCATGGAGAAGATCACTGGCCTAGAGAAGACATTCGAAACAAAGCTCGATAACAAGTTTAATGAATTGCTCGCGCGTCTTCCACCACCACCACCCGCTGCACCTAATGCACCTCTCCAACAACAACAACAACGACTACCTCCACGTCGCGAAACAGACCTCCGCCGAGCAAGCCGTGTTCCTCTTGCGTTTGGCCAAACTGTTGGTGCTGCTGTTGATACTTCTGTGGCTCCTGCTGCTGATGCGGAGGAGGATGATTATGTGGGAGATTATGAGGATGAGGTTGATCAAAATCAGCACTACGTGCAGCCACCTGTACCACCACCAGCAGGTCGACCTCAGGTATATATTCGTAATGGTAGGCCTGCACCACCACCTCAGGTACGAGATGATGTCCATATTCCTAAACTGAAATTGAATATTCCACCATTTGAGGGTAGATATGTTCCTGATATATATCTTACTTGGGAGTTAGAAACTGAACAACGATTTATATGTTTACAATATCCTGAGGAGAGACGAGTTGCTGCTGCCGTTTGTGCTTTCACTAGTTTTGCATGTGTATGGTGGTCTGAACATTGTAGATTATATCCTATTCCAACTACTTGGGCTGCTTTGAAAACTGCTATGCGTACGCGTTGGGTTCCACCATATTATCAACGTGAATTGCTTCAAAAATTGCAGCGTTTAAGACAAGGGAAAAATTCTGTAGAAGAATATTATCAGGAATTACAAACTGGCATGATTAGATGTGGTATTGTTGAGGAGAATGAAGCTATGCTTGCGCGTTTTCTGGGTGGATTAAATAGAGAGATTCAGACCATTCTAGACTATAAGGAGTATACTAATATCACTCGTTTATTCCATCTTGCTTGTAAAGCTGAACGTGAAGTGCAGGATCGACAAGCATTGGGGCGAACTAACTTTTCTGCAGGCCGACCTTCATCATGGACACCACGTGCATCTTCTACTTCAACTGCACCAGCACCTCCGTCAGGTGCCACCTCCAGCCGTGATACAAGAAAACAGGCACAACCACCATTATCTGCCAAGAGCGCACCTGCGGGGCCTACACAGCGTTCTTCTTCTTCCATAGCATCAACAGGGCACACAAGTGATATTATTTGTCGTCGTTGTAAGGGAGGAGGTCATTATGTGAGAGAATGCAAATCTCCACGTGTGATGATTGCTACCGCGGATGGTGGATATGAGTCCGCTAGTGACTATGATGAGGAGACTTTGGCTCTTATTACACGTGAAGAACATGGTGGAGATGATTCTGATCATGAGACGCAATACATGGCTCTTGAAGATGCTGACAGGTATGAATGTTTAGTTGCTCAACGTGTTTTGAGTGTGCAGGTCACACAAGCTGAGCAAAATCAGAGGCACAATTTGTTCCATACCAAGGGAGTTGTGAAGGAACGTTCTGTGCGCGTCATAATAGACGGAGGGAGCTGCAACAACTTGGCTAGCATGGAGATGGTGGAGAAGCTTTCTCTCACCACAAAACCACATCCACATCCTTACTACATCCAATGGTTCAACAACAGCGGCAAGGTTAAGGTAACACGTACTGTTCGTGTGCATTTTAGTATCTCTACATATGCTGATTATGTTGATTGTGATGTGGTACCTATGCAAGCATGTTCCTTATTACTTGGTAGAGCATGGCAATTTGATAAAAATTCTGTACACCATGGTAGAAACAATCACTATACTCTTGTTCATAAGGATAAAAATATTACTTTGCTTCCTATGACTCCTGATTCCATTTTGAAAGATGATATTAATAGAGCTAATAAAGCAAAACAGGAGACGAATAAGAGTGAAAATCAGATTGTGGCAAAAGAATTTGAGCAACAAATGAAGCCTAATAATAAACCATCTAGTGTTGCTTCTGAAATTAAATTGAAAAGTGCATGTTTATTTGCCACCAAATCTGATATTGATGAGCTAGATTTCAGCAAATCTGTTTGCTATGCTTTTGTGTGCAAAGAGGCATTATTTTCATTCGAGGACGTGCCTTCCTCTTTGCCTCCTGCTGTCATTAACATTTTGCAGGAGTTCGCTGACGTCTTTCCACAAGACGTGCCACCGGGATTACCGCCTATTCGAGGGATTGAGCATCAGATTGACTTAATTCCCGGTGCTTCACTGCCAAACCGTGCACCATACCGTACCAATCCAGAGGAGACGAAGGAGATTATGCGTCAAGTACAAGAGCTTCTCGACAAAGGTTATATACGCGAATCCCTTAGTGATGAGGACATCAATACAATTCTTACACCCACAGCCCCTACTGCTATACATACTGGACCAATTACTAGAGCTCGTGCACGCCAACTAAATTACCAGGTACTTTCGTTTCTTGGTAATGATTCTAATGTTCATGAGAATATGATGCTGCCTAAATGAAGGGCCTAGCTTGGAGAAGGATGAACATTGGAGCAAGAACAAGCATGGAGATGATGGCATGCGCAAGGGGAACAAGAACGGAGTTACAAGTGATGATTTCAGGACTTTGAAGCCACCATAATGGGTGCATGCAGCCTTGGACGAAATATACAAGATGCCACTTCATAAATTTCGTCCCGAGGCTATTTTAGGTGCTGCGTCACCTTATTATTGGGCCAGGCCCATGTAATTTCGAAATACATAAGTATAGGCTATTTTTAGAGTCCGTATGTGTGGGGAAACAAGAGATAGGGTTGATTTCGGACCCCTCCACCAAGGGCCACGAAATTCCCCCCTCTTCCTCCATATATACAGCCCTTAGGGCATCGTTTAGACTTTGGGTTTTGTTTAGATTAAAAGTTCGCCATAGCTGCAACTTCGCGTACTTCGTTTGTGTTCAACGACCAGACAAAGGCGTCACAGAACCCCAACTTGATCAATAAAGCTTTCATCTTATATTCGCAATATCCAGATTGCAATCTTAGTTTCTTGCTTGTTCTTCGTTTGCTCGCAGGAAACAGACCCTCGTGGTCAGGTTGATCGTGCTCCGGCGTGGTCAATAACCTCTCGGAGTTGGTTTAGCGATTGCTAAGGCGCGACGTCCTCGCACGTTCGTAGTCGGATCGTCAAAGTCGACTGCCACCAAAGCGATATCCATCATCTCATCGAAAGACGGGACACCTTTGCCTCTATCAGAACAATTTTGAAGAGGCCATGGAGAAGATCACTGGCCTTGAGAAGACGTTCGAAACAAAGCTCGATAACAAGTTTAATGAATTGCTCGCGCGTCTTCCACCACCACCACCCGCTGCACCTAACGCACCTCTCCAACAACAACAACAACGACTACCTCCACGTCGCGAAGCAGACCTCCGCCGAGCAAGCCGTGTTCCTCTTGCGTTTGGCCAAACTGTTGGTGCTGCTGTTGATACTTCTGTGGCTCCTACTGCTGATGCGGAGGAGGATGATTATGTGGGAGATTATGAGGATGAGGTTGATCAAAATCAACACTACATGCAGCCACCTGTACCACCACCAGCAGGTCGACCTCAGGTATATATTCGTAATGGTAGGCCTACACCACCACCTCAGGTACGAGATGATGTCCATATTCCTAAACTGAAATTGAATATTCCACCATTTGAGGGTAGATATGTTCCTGATATATATCTTACTTGGGAGTTAGAAACTGAACAACGATTTACATGTTTACAATATCCTGAGGAGAGACGAGTTGCTGCTGCTGTTTGTGCTTTCACTAGTTTTGCATGTGTATGGTGGTCTGAACATTGTAGATTATATCCTATTCCAACTACTTGGGCTGCTTTGAAAACTGCTATGCGTACGCGTTGGGTTCCACCATATTATCAACGTGAATTGCTTCAAAAATTGCAGCGTTTAAGACAAGGGAAAAATTTTGTAGAAGAATATTATCAGGAATTACAAACTGGCATGATTAGATGTGGTATTGTTGAGGAGAATGAAGCTATGCTTGCACGTTTTCTGGGTGGATTAAATAGAGAGATTCAGACCATTCTAGACTATAAGGAGTATACTAATATCACTCGTTTATTCCATCTTGCTTGTAAAGCTGAACATGAAGTGCAGGATCGACAAGCATTGGGGCGAACTAACTTTTCTGCAGGCCGACCTTCATCATGGACACCACGTGCATCTTCTACTTCAACTGCACCAGCACCTCCATCCGGTGCCACCTCCAGCCGTGATACAAGAAAACAGGCACAACCACCATTATCTGCCAAGAGCGCACCTGCGGGGCCTGCACAGCGTTCTTCTTCTTCCATGGCATCAACAGGGCACACAAGTGATATTATTTGTCGTCGTTGTAAGGGAGGAGGTCATTATGCGAGGGAATGCAAATCTCCGCGTGTGATGATTGCTACCGCGGATGGTGGATATGAGTCCACTAGTGACTATGATGAGGAGACTTTGGCTCTTATTACACGTGACGAACATGGTGGAGATGATTCTGATCATGAGACGCAATACATGGCTCCTGAAGACGCTGACAGGTATGAATGTTTAGTTGCTCAACGTGTTTTGAGTGTGCAGATCACACAAGCTGAGCAAAATCAGAGGCACAATTTGTTCCATACCAAGGGAGTTGTGAAGGAACGTTCTGTGCGCATCATCATAGAAGGAGGGAGCTGCAACAACTTGGCTAGCATGGAGATGGTGGAGAAGCTTTCTCTCACCACAAGACCACATCCACATCCTTACTACATCCAATGGTTCAACAACAGCGGCAAGGTTAAGGTAACACGTACTGTTCATGTGCATTTTAGTATCTCTACATATGCTGATTATGTTGATTGTGATGTGGTACCTATGCAAGCATGTTCCTTATTACTTGGTAGACCATGGCAATTTGATAAAAATGCTGTACACCATGGTAGAAACAATCATTATACTCTTGTTCATAAGGATGAAAATATTACTTTGCTTCCTATGACTCCTAATTCCATTTTGAAAGATGATATTAATAGAGCTAATAAAGCAAAACAGGAGACGAATAAGAGTGAAAATCAGATTGTGGCAAAAGAATTTGAGCAACTGATGAGGACATCAATACAATTGTTACACCCACAGCCCCTGCTGCTATACATACTGGACCAATTACTAGAGCTCGTGCACGCCAACTAAATTACCAGGTACTTTCGTTTCTTGGTAATGATTCTAATGTTCATGAGAATATGATGCTGCCTAAATTGGATACATTTGTTTTGCTTAGAAATGAAGGGCCTAGCTTGGAGAAGGATGAACATTGGAGCAAGAACAAGCATGCAGATGATGGCATGCGCAAGGGAAACAAGAACGGAGTTACAAGTGATGATTTCAGGACTTTGAAGCCACCATAATGGGTGCATGAAGCCTTGGACGAAATATACAAGACGCCACTTCATAAATTTCGTCCCGAGGCTATTTTAGGTGCTGCGTCACCTTATTATTGGGCCAGGCCCATGTAATTTCGAAATACATAAGTATAGGCTATTTTTAGAGTCCGTATGTGTGGGGAAACAAGAGATAGGGTTGATTTCGGACCCCTCCACCAAGGGCCACGAAATTCTCCCCCTCTTCCTCCATATATACAGCCCTTAGGGCATCGTTTAGACTTTGGGTTTTGTTTAGATTAAAAGTTCGCCATAGCTGCAACTTCGCGTACTTCGTTTGTGTTCAACGACCAGACAAAGGCGTCACAGAACCCCACCTTGATCAATAAAGCTTTCATCTTATATTCGCAATATCCAGATTGCAATCTTAGTTTCTTGCTTGTTCTTCGATTGCTCGCAGGAAACAGACCCTCGTGGTCAGGTTGATCGTGCTCCGGCGTGGTCAATAACCTCTCGGAGTTGGTTTAGCGATTGCTAAGGCGCGACGTCCTCGCACGTTCGTAGTCGGATCGTCAAAGTCGACTTCCACCAAAGCGATATTCATCATCTCATCGAAAGACGGGACACCTTAGCCTCTATCAAGTGGTATCAGATTTCCAGGTTGCTCGGTGAGATTTTACAGTTTTTCGTAGTTTAGATCGAGTCTGTTCTTCATACCTACAGTCCACGAAAAAGCCACAAAAAAAAATTAGGGTTAGTTCATCATATCCGAACCAATCTGAGCCTTTGCATAATCTTTTTAGGGTTTTGCTTTGTTGAATTTGCGGTTGCATCGTCGTGTCTAGTTGCTGGTCTTAGAGTCTAGTCTTTTAGAGTTTCGAGTTCTGGTCATAAGTTGTCACGCCGCCGCCGCACCATCATCATCGCCCCTGCCATCTACCACCACCGCACCGAATCCGTATCCATATACCACCACCAATCCGTGTCCATATACCACCACCGATCCATATCCATATACTACCACCGCTACCACCACCGCTGCCATATACCACCACCATATATCCACCACCAATCCGAGTTCCTTGCTTATTAGGTTTGTTTTCGGGATCCATCCAGATTCCGATTCGTGTTTCCTTGCCGGAGTAGGTTTCGGAAAAAAAAAAAATTCTGGCCACGCTCCGTTTAGGCCCAAAATTTTTCGAAAACGCATTTTTTGAAAAAATTTCTGGCTATCCTATTTTTAGGTGTTTCTGAGTGTTTTGAGACAGGTGCCATTATAGGAAGTTTTTTTTGACCCGTTTCCAGTTTTTGGGTCCGGGCAGTCGAAAAAAAAAAATTTGGTCGAAAAATTTCGTGCCCATCCTGTCAGTTTGAGCTAGGAAGAGTTTTGAGACACTGGCCATTATAGTGATTTTTCGCAAAAAAAAAAGCAGCGCAAAAAAAAGAGCGCAAAAAAAAAGAGCGAAAAAAAAATTCAGAGTGTGCTTTTCCCTTGTTTACGTGCCGCGCCGTGATTTTGTTGGTGTTCTAGGCTCGCGTCTCTAGCACAGTCTAGCCTAGGACCAGCACAGTACCGTCGTTGAGCGTTTATTCAACTTTGCATCTCTGAATTGATTATTGCTGACCCTTTTTGCTACCATAGTATAAGCCTTCCCAGCTCCACATACATCTACGTCGTGCGTTTGACTCTCCCTGGTAATCGCTCTATCCAAGCTTTGAGAGTTTTTGACTACAACGGTTGCCGATCACCGCCTGCTGCTGGGTAAGAACTGGTAAGAATTTGAGATTTGCTTGACGGATTTGTGACACCCACCACCACCACTTGTTCGTAGTCTGTAGGATCATATTCTTGTGTGTTTCTATTGCTGCTAACCATGCCAGGATCACAAGCCGACGAGATTGACTGGGAGAATTTATCGAACAAGGAGCTTCATGATAAGTTTCAGCAAATGATGACTGAACAGGTGCAAGATGTGCTGAACAATTTTGAAGAGGCCATGGAGAAGATCACTGGCCTTGAGAAGACGTTCGAAACACAGCTCGATAACAAGTTTAATGAATTGCTCGCGCGTCTTCCACCACCACCACCCGCTGTACCTAACGCACCTCTCCAACAACAACAACAACGACTACCTCCACGTCGTGAAGCAGACCTCCGCCGAGCAAGCCGTGTTCCTCTTGCGTTTGGCCAAACTGTTGGTGCTGCTGTTGATACTTCTGTGGCTCCTGCTGCTGATGCGGAGGAGGATGATTATGTGGGAGATTATGAGGATGAGGTTGATCAAAATCAACACTACGTGCAGCCACCTGTACCACCACCAGCAGGTCGACCTCAGGTATATATTCGTAATGGTAGGCCTGCACCACCACCTCAGGTACGCGATGATGTCCATATTCCTAAACTGAAATTGAATATTCCACCATTTGAGGGTAGATATGTTCCTGATATATATCTTACTTGGGAGTTAGAAACTGAACAACGATTTACATGTTTACAATATCCTGAGGAGAGACGAGTTGCTGCTGCTGTTTGTGCTTTCACTAGTTTTGCATGTGTATGGTGGTCTGAACATTGTAGATTATATCCTATTCCAACTACTTGGGCTGCTTTGAAAACTGCTATGCGTACGCGTTGGGTTCCACCATATTATCAACGTGAATTGCTTCAAAAATTGCAGCGTTTAAGACAAGGAAAAAATTTTGTAGAAGAATATTATCAGGAATTACAAACTGGCATGATTAGATGTGGTATTGTTGAGGAGAATGAAGCTATGCTTGCACGTTTTCTGGGTGGATTAAATAGAGAGATTCAGACCATTCTAGACTATAAGGAGTATACTAATATCACTCGTTTATTCCATCTTGCTTGTAAAGCTGAACGTGAAGTGCAGGATTGACAAGCATTGGGGCGAACTAACTTTTCTGCAGGCCGACCTTCATCATGGACACCACGTGCATCTTCTACTTCAACTGCACCAGCACCTCCATCAGGTGCCACCTCCAGCCGTGATACAAGAAAACAGGCACAACCACCATTATCTGCCAAGAGCGCACCTGCGGGGCCTACACAGCGTTCTTCTTCTTCCATAGCATCAACAGGGCACACAAGTGATATTATTTGTCGTCGTTGTAAGGGAGGAGGTCATTATGCGAGAGAATGCAAATCTCCGCGTGTGATGATTGCTACCACGGATGGTGGATATGAGTCCGCTAGTGACTATGATGAGGAGACTTTGGCTCTTATTACACGTGAAGAACATGGTGGAGATGATTCTGATAATGAGACGCAATACATGGCTCCTGAAGACGCTGACAGGTATGAATGTTTAGTTGCTCAACGTGTTTTGAGTGTGCAGATCACACAAGCTGAGCAAAATCAGAGGCACAATTTGTTCCATACCAAGGGAGTTGTGAAGGAACGTTCTGTGCGCGTCATCATAGACGGAGGGAGCTGCAACAACTTGGCTAGCATGGAGATGGTCGAGAAGCTTTCTCTCACCACAAGACCACATCCACATCCTTACTACATCCAATGGTTCAACAACAGCGGCAAGGTTAAGGTAACACGTACTGTTCGTGTGCATTTTAGTATATCTACATATGCTGATTATGTTGATTATGATGTGGTACCTATGCAAGCATGTTCCTTATTACTTGGTAGACCATGGCAATTTGATAAAAATTCTGTACACCATGGTAGAAACAATCACTATACTCTTGTTCATAAGGATAAAAATATTACTTTGCTTCCTATGACTCCTGATTCCATTTTGAAAGATGATATTAATAGAGCTAATAAAGCAAAACGGGAGACGAATAAGAGTGAAAATCAGATTGTGGCAAAAGAATTTGAGCAACAAATGAAGTCTAATAGTAAACCATCTAGTGTTGCTTCTGAAATTAAATTGAAAAGTGCATGTTTATTTGCCACCAAATCTGATATTGATGAGCTAGATTTCAGCAAATCTGTTTGCTATGCTTTTGTGTGCAAAGAGCCATTATTTTCATTCGAGGACGTGCCTTCCTCTTTGCCTCCTGCTGTCACTAACATTTTGCAGGAGTTCGCTGACGTCTTTCCACAAGACGTGCCACCGGGATTACCGCCTATTCGAGGGATTGAGCATCAGATTGACTTAATTCCCGGTGCTTCACTGCCAAACCGTGCACCATACCGTACCAATCCAGAGGAGACGAAGGAGATTATGCGCCAAGTACAAGAGCTTCTCGACAAAGGTTATATACGCGAATCCCTTAGTCCTTGTGCTGTTCCTATTATTCTAGTGCCGAAAAAGGATGGTACATCACGTATGTGTGTTGATTGTAGAGGCATTAATAATATTACTATTCGTTATCGTCATCCTATTCCTAGGCTAGATGATATGCTTGATGAATTGAGTGGCTCTACAATATTCTCCAAAGTTGATTTGCGTAGTGGCTACCATCAAATTCGTATGAAATTGGGAGATAAATGGAAAACAACATTTAAAACTAAGTTTGGATTATATGAGTGGTTAGTCATGCCTTTTGGGTTAACTAATGCGCCTAGTACTTTCATGAGACTAATGAACGAAGTTTTACGTGCTTTCATTGGACGATTTGTGATGAGGACATGACTACCTTGGATATGACCAAAAATATTGCATATATGCATATTTGTCAGGTGATTTCTAGTGCAAACTATTCAATAATCTATTTATGTTATCCAGAACAAAAATACTTCACACACTTTTGTGTTTTGTCTAATTGCAGGTGTATAGGACATTTGTACAATCCACATATGAAGATAAGGAAGAAAGAGATGTTTATTTGCTGTCCAAAAAGTTCTCTCACGTCACTTTTGGCCCAAGAGAAGATAGAGTCCAAGTCTCTCACGTTCTGGATTCAGATTCGGACTGCACAGACACACCTGACTCAAAACGCACACAAGTTTTTCATACAGACTCCGAATTGGGTGATTCTTTTTTTGTTGGAAACTAGATTTCGTGCACTTTCCAACCCAATTGGAATCACCTTCAAATTCGTCCGGAGCGTTGAGTTGTGGACGAAACAATCTGATGCTGCAGCAGAATCCGAGTCAAACTACAAGTCCAAAGGTGTTACATCACCTCCACTTGGGCCCATTGGCCTTGTACGACCTAGATTTAGTTTTAGGCTGCCTTGGGACGTCCTCCCACCTCCTTGGCCGCCACCCCTTGCTCCTATATAAGTAGATCCATCTAGTAGCTTTTCCTGGGGTTTTGTTTAGATTAAAAGTTCGCCATAGCTGCAACTTCGCGTACTTCGTTTGTGTTCAACGACCAGACAAAGGCGTCACAGAACCCCACCTTGATCAATAAAGCTTTCATCTTATATTCGCAATATCCAGATTGCAATCTTAGTTTCTTGCTTGTTCTTCGTTTGCTCGCAGGAAACAGACCTTCGTGGTCAGGTTGATCGTGCTCCGGCGTGGTCAATAACCTCTCGGAGTTGGTTTAGCGATTGCTAAGGCGCGACGTCCTCGCACGTTCGTAGTCGGATCGTCAAAGTCGACTTCCACCAAAGCGAAATCCTCCATCTCATCGAAAGACGGGACACCTTTGCCTCTATCATAGATTGTATCCTATTCCAACTACTTGGGCTTCTTTGAAAACTGCTATGCGTACGCGTTGGGTTCCACCATATTATCAACGTGAATTGCTTCAAAAATTGCAGCGTTTAAGACAAGGAAAAAATTCTGTAGAAGAATATTATCAGGAATTACAAACTGGCATGATTAGATGTGGTATTGTTGAGGAGAATGAAGCTATGCTTGCACGTTTTCTGGGTGGATTAAATAGAGAGATTCAGACCATTCTAGACTATAAGGAGTATACTAATATCACTCGTTTATTCCATCTTGCTTGTAAAGCTGAACGTGAAGTGCAGGATCGACAAGCATTGGGGCGAACTAACTTTTCTGCAGGCCGACCTTCATCATGGACACCACGTGCATCTTCTACTTCAACTGCACCAGCACCTCCGTCAGGTGCCACCTCCAGCCGTGATACAAGAAAACAGGCACAACCACCATTATCTGCCAAGAGCGCACCTGCGGGGCCTACACAGCGTTCTTCTTCTTCCATAGCATCAACAGGGCACACAAGTGATATTATTTGTCGTCGTTGTAAGGGAGGAGGTCATTATGTGAGAGAATGCAAATCTCCACGTGTGATGATTGCTACCGCGGATGGTGGATATGAGTCCGCTAGTGACTATGATGAGGAGACTTTGGCTCTTATTACACGTGAAGAACATGGTGGAGATGATTCTGATCATGAGACGCAATACATGGCTCTTGAAGATGCTGACAGGTATGAATGTTTAGTTGCTCAACGTGTTTTGAGTGTGCAGGTCACACAAGCTGAGCAAAATCAGAGGCACAATTTGTTCCATACCAAGGGAGTTGTGAAGGAACGTTCTGTGCGCGTCATAATAGACGGAGGGAGCTGCAACAACTTGGCTAGCATGGAGATGGTGGAGAAGCTTTCTCTCACCACAAAACCACATCCACATCCTTACTACATCCAATGGTTCAACAACAGCGGCAAGGTTAAGGTAACACGTACTGTTCGTGTGCATTTTAGTATCTCTACATACGCTGATTATGTTGATTGTGATGTGGTACCTATGCAAGCATGTTCCTTATTACTTGGTAGAGCATGGCAATTTGATAAAAATTCTGTACACCATGGTAGAAACAATCACTATACTCTTGTTCATAAGGATAAAAATATTACTTTGCTTCCTATGACTCCTGATTCCATTTTGAAAGATGATATTAATAGAGCTAATAAAGCAAAACAGGAGACGAATAAGAGTGAAAATCAGATTGTGGCAAAAGAATTTGAGCAACAAATGAAGCCTAATAATAAACCATCTAGTGTTGCTTCTGAAATTAAATTGAAAAGTGCATGTTTATTTGCCACCAAATCTGATATTGATGAGCTAGATTTCAGCAAATCTGTTTGCTATGCTTTTGTGTGCAAAGAGGCATTATTTTCATTCGAGGACGTGCCTTCCTCTTTGCCTCCTGCTGTCACTAACATTTTGCAGGAGTTCGCTGACGTCTTTCCACAAGACGTGCCACCGGGATTACCGCCTATTCGAGGGATTGAGCATCAGATTGACTTAATTCCCGGTGCTTCACTGCCAAACCATGCACCATACCGTACCAATCCAGAGGAGACGAAGGAGATTATGCGCCAAGTACAAGAGCTTCTCGACAAAGGTTATATACGCGAATCCCTTAGTCCTTGTGCTGTTCCTATTATTCTAGTGCCGAAAAAGGATGGTACATCACGTATGTGTGTTGATTGTAGAGGCATTAATAATATTACTATTCGTTATCGTCATCCTATTCCTAGGATAGATGATATGCTTGATGAATTGAGTGGCTCTACAATATTCTCCAAAGTTGATTTGCGTAGTGGCTACCATCAAATTCGTATGAAATTGGGAGATGAATGGAAAACAGCATTTAAAACTAAGTTTGGATTATATGAGTGGTTAGTCATGCCTTTTGGGTTAACTAATGCACCTAGTACTTTCATGAGATTAATGAACGAAGTTTTACGTGCTTTCATTGGACGATTTGTGGTAGTTTACTTTGATGACATACTGATTTATAGCAGATCTTTGGAAGAACATTTGGAACATTTACATGCTGTTTTTATTGCTCTACGTGATGCACGTTTGTTTGGTAACCTTGGGAAGTGCACCTTTTGCACCGACCGAGTATCTTTTCTTGGCTATGTTGTTACTCCACAGGGAATTGAAGTTGACAAAGCCAAGATTGAAGCTATTGAGAGTTGGCCGCAGCCCAAAACGGTCACACAAGTGAGGAGTTTTCTTGGCCTCGCTGGATTCTATAGGCGTTGATGAGGACATCAATACAATTGTTACACCCACAGCCCCTGCTGCTATACATACTGGACCAATTACTAGAGCTCGTGCACGCCAACTAAATTACCAGGTACTTTCGTTTCTTGGTAATGATTCTAATGTTCATGAGAATATGATGCTGCCTAAATTGGATACATTTGTTTTGCTTACAAATGAAGGGCCTAGCTTGGAGAAGGATGAACATTGGAGCAAGAACAAGCATGGAGATGATGGCATGCGCAAGGGAAACAAGAACGGAGTTACAAGTGATGATTTCAGGACTTTGAAGCCACCATAATGGGTGCATGAAGCCTTGGACGAAATATACAAGACGCCACTTCATAAATTTCGTCCCGAGGCTATTTTAGGTGCTGCGTAACCTTATTATTGGGCCAGGCCCATGTAATTTCGAAATACATAAGTATAGGCTATTTTTAGAGTCCGTATGTGTGGGGAAACAAGAGATAGGGTTGATTTCGGACCCCTCCACCAAGGGCCACGAAATTCTCCCCCTCTTCCTCCATATATACAGCCCTTAGGGCATCGTTTAGACTTTGGGTTTTGTTTAGATTAAAAGTTCGCCATAGCTGCAACTTCGCGTACTTCGTTTGTGTTCAACGACCAGACAAAGGCGTCACAGAACCCCACCTTGATCAATAAAGCTTTCATCTTATATTCGCAATATCCAGATTGCAATCTTAGTTTCTTGCTTGTTCTTCGATTGCTCGCAGGAAACAGACCCTCGTGGTCAGGTTGATCGTGCTCCGGCGTGGTCAATAACCTCTCGGAGTTGGTTTAGCGATTGCTAAGGCGCGACGTCCTCGCACGTTCGTAGTTGGATCATCAAAGTCGACTTCCACCAAAGCGATATTCATCATCTCATCGAAAGACGGGACACCTTAGCCTCTATCAGCAACAAATGAAGCCTAATAATAAACCATCTAGTGTTGCTTCTGAAATTAAATTGAAAAGTGCATGTTTATTTGCCACCAAATCTGATATTGATGAGCTAGATTTCAGCAAATCTGTTTGCTATGCTTTTGTGTGCAAAGAAGCATTATTTTCATTCGAGGACGTGCCTTCCTCTTTGCCCCCTACTGTCACTAACATTATGCAGGAGTTCGCTGACGTCTTTCCACAACACGTGCCACCGGGATTACCACCCATTCGAGGGATTGAGCATCAAATTGACTTAATTCCCTGTGCATCGCTACCCAACCGTGCACCTGATAGAGGTGGGGCTGTCCCAATCTTTCGATGAGATGGTAACTATCGATTTGGTGGAGACGACTTTGACGATCCGACTACAAACGTGCACGACGTTGCGCCTTAGCAATTGCTAAACCAATCTCCAGAGGTTATTGACCACGCCGATGCACGATCAACCTGACCACGAAGGTCTATTCCTGCAAGCAATCGAAGAACGAGCAAGAATATGATAAAAGCAATCTGAATATTGCAAATATGTATGAAGTATTGATAAAGGTGTGGATCCGAAAGCGGTCTTGGTCTGGTCGTTGGACACAAACGAAGTACACGAAGTTGCGTTGGCTAACTTTTAACTAAATAAATCCCAAGGAAAAAGCTACTAGATGGATCTACTTATATAGGAGGAAGGGGTGGCGGCCAAGGAGGTGGGAGAACGTCCCAAGGCATCCTAAAACCAACCCTAGGTCGTACAAGGCCAATGGGCCCAAGTGGAGGTGATGCAACACCTTTGGACTTGTTGTTTGCCTCGGATTCTGCTGTAGCGTCTGATTGTTTCATCGATATCTCAAAGCTCCGGACGAATTTGAAGGTGAATCTAATTGTGCTGGAAAGAGCACAAAATCTAGAATCCAACAAAAAAAGAATCACCCAATTCGGAGTCCGTATGAAAAAGTTGTTGGCGTTTTGAGTCAAGTATGTCTGTGCAGTCCGAATCTGAATCCAGAACGTGAAAGACTTGGACTCTATCTTCTCTTGGCCCAAAAGAGACGTGAGAGAACTTTTTGAACAGCACTTAAACATCTCTTTCTCCCTTATCTTCATATGTGAATTGTACAAATATCCCATACACCTGCCATTAGACAAAACACAAAAGAGTGTGAAGTATTTTTGTTCTGGATAACCTAAATAGATTATTGAATAGTTTGCACTAGAAATCACCTGACAAATATGCATGTATGCAATATTTTTGGTCGTGTCCAAGGTAGTCATGTCCTCATCATCCTCCCCTTTTTGAAAACAAAGCCGCCCTCGGCGTTGCTTAATCTGAAATGTGGCTAACAAAAGAGACAAAGTATACATGTTGTATATGTATATGTCATCCATTTGTACTTCCCTTGATTTTTGCACATATGACACATGTATACATGAGTAACTTTCGTAGATCATAAAATATAAAGCTAAAATATTATCATAAGTAGAAGGCATGAAAATATTGCAACTAAGTTTGCACATATAAGTGAAGCTCTTATTCATATCAAAAGATTGACAATATTCATCATTAAACCATCCCAACATTGGTGAATAAACCTTACTTGCATCAAATTTACATGCTACAACATGCTTAAATAAGCAAACATGCAGTAAGTCATTGGACACAGAATCATCACCAAGATTAGAGGTCATATCAAAATGATTAAACATTGGTTCTTTTGCATCAATAGTTAATTCAATGGGTGCACTCAAAATTGTTGGTATTTCAGTTGTTTGATCACATGATTCATTCATGATAGTAACACGATTCTCTAAAATAGATGGCGTGCTCAAATCAATAGGTAACTCAACACATGATGTATTTAAGTTAATTAGGGATGCATCATTCTCATGTGAAGTTATATCATCAATACCTTTACTATTCCCTTCTCGCAAAGATGTAGCTGATGTCGGTATGGACAATGACAATGTACCATACACTTGAGATGATGTCGCACTCACAATCTGAGGTGTGGCTGCTCTAGTAGGTGCAACGGTGGAGGAATCAACCGATGGTAGTGAGCATGATAGAGGCGAGGGTCCCGATCTTTCGATGAGATGATAACTATCGATTTGGTGGAGACGACTTTGACGATCCGACTACAAACATGCACGACGTTGCGCCTAAGCAATCGCTAAACCAATCTCCTGAGGTTACTGACAATGCTGGAAGCACGGTCAGCCTGACCACGAAGGTCTATTCCTGCAAGCAATCAAAGAACGAGCAAGAATATGATAAAGCAATCTGAATATTGCAAATATATATGAAGTATTGATAATGGTGGGGATCCGAAAGCGGTCTTGGTCTGGTCGTTGGACACAAACGAAGTACACGAAGTTGCAATGGCTAACTTTTAACTAAACAAATCCCAAGGAAAAGCTACTAGATGGATCTACTTATATAGGAGCAAGGGGTGGCGGCCAAGGAGGTGGGAGGACGTCCCAAGGCAGCCTAAAACTAAATCTAGGTCGTACAAGGCCAATGGGCCCAAGTGGAGGTGATGTAACACCTTTGGACTTGTAGTTTGACTCGGATTCTGCTGCAGCATCAGATTGTTTCGTCCACAACTCAACGTTCCGGACGAATTTGAAGGTGATTCCAATTGGGTTGGAAAGTGCACGAAATCTAGTTTCCAACAAAAAAAGAATCACCCAATTCGGAGTCTGTATGAAAAACTTGTGTGCGTTTCGAGTCAGGTATGTCTGTGCAGTCCGAATCTGAATCCAGAACGTGAGAGACTTGGAGACTTGGACTCTATCTTCTCTTGGGCCAAAAGTGACGTGAGAGAACTTTTTGGACAGCAAATAAACATCTCTTTCTTCCTTATCTTCATATGTGGATTGTACAAATGTCCCATACACCTGCAATTAGACAAAACACAAAAGTGTGTGAAGTATTTTTGTTCTGGATAACCTAAATAGATTATTGAATAGTTTGCACTAGAAATCACCTGACAAATATGCATATATGCAATATTTTTGGTCATATCCAAGGTAATCATGTCCTCATCATCCTCCCCTTCTTGAAAATAAAGCCGTCCTCGGCGTTGCTTAATCTGAAATGTGGCTAACAAAAGAGACAAGGTGTACATGTTGTATATGTATATGTCATCCATTTTTACTTCCCTTGATTTTTGCATATATGACACATGAATAGATGAGTAATTTGCATAGTTCATAAAATCTAAAGCCAAAAAATTAGCACAAGAAGTAGAAGGCATTAAAATATTGCAACTCAGTTTGCACATATAAGTGAAGCTCTTATTCATTTCAAAAGATTGACAATGTTCATCACTAAACCATCCCAACATTGGTGAATAAACCTTACTTGCATCAAATTTACATGCTACAACATGCTTAAATAAGCAAACATGCAATAAGTCATTCAACACAGAATCATCACCAAGATTAGAGGTCATATCAAAATGATTAAACATTGGTTCTTTTGCATCAATAGTTAATTCAATGGGTGCACTCAAAATTGTTGGTATTTCAGTTGTTTGATCACATGGCAAAGTCAAATTATCAACTAGTCCTCTAAAATAGGTGGTGTGATCAAAGTAGTGGGTAGCTCATCAGATGGTGCATTCAAATTGACAAGGCATTCATCATTCTCATGTAGAGATGGAAGATCAGTACCTTTGTCATTACCTCTTATGATCAACTCAGATGATGTAGCCACTCTCGGGGGCGATGTGTCACATGGTGGAGGTGATGTAGTCCTGACAACAAGGGATGTGGTTGTCATAGTATACCTAGTAGTTGAAGGAACAATCATATCAACTCTTGGAATGTGCACCGTGCGCTTGTTCTCCTCGTGGCCAACACGTCGTTTTATTTCCTGTTCAGCTTTGCAAGCAAGATGAAACAAATGGTCCATAGGATAACTGATGAGGACATGACTACCTTGGATATGACCAAAAATATTGCATATATGCATATTTGTCAGGTGATTTTTAGTGCAAACTATTCAATAATCTATTTATGTTATCCAAAACAAAAATACTTCACACACTTTTGTGTTTTGTCTAATTGCAGGTGTATGGGACATTTGTACAATCCACATATGAAGATAAGGAAGAAATAGATGTTTATTTGCTGTCCAAAAAGTTCTCTCACGTCACTTTTGGCCCAAGAGAAGATAGAGTCCAAGTCTCTCACGTTCTGGATTCAGATTCGGACTGCACAGACATACCTGACTCAAAACGCACACAAGTTTTTCATACGGACTCCGAATTGGGTGATTCTTTTTTTGTTGGAAACTAGATTTCGTGCACTTTCCAACCCAATTGGAATCACCTTCAAATTCGTCTGGAGCGTTGAGTTGTGGACGAAACAATCTGATGCTGCAGCAGAATCCGAGTCAAACTACAAGTCCAAAGGTGTTACATCACCTCCACTTGGGCCCATGAGCCTTGTACGACCTAGTGTTAGTTTTAGGCTGCCTTGGGACGTCCTCCCACCTCCTTGGCCGCCACCCCTTGCTCCTATATAAGTAGATCCATCTAGTAGCTTTTTCCTTGGGTTTTGTTTAGATTAAAAGTTCGCCATAGCTGCAACTTTGCGTACTTCGTTTGTGTTCAACGACCAGACAAAGGCGTCATAGAACCCCACCTTGATCAATAAAGCTTTCATCTTATATTCGCAATATCCAGATTGCAATCTTAGTTTCTTGCTTGTTCTTCGTTTGCTCGCAGGAAACAGACCCTCGTGGTCAGGTTGATCGTGCTCCGACGTGGTCAATAACCTCTCGGAGTTGGTTTAGCGATTGCTAAGGCGCGACGTCCTCGCACGTTCGTAGTCGGATCGTCAAAGTCGACTTCCACCAAAGCGATATCCATCATCTCATCGAAAGACGGGACACCTTTGCCTCTATCAAGTGGTATCAGATTTCCAGGTTGCTCGGTGAGAATTTCCAGTTTTCCTAGATTAGAGTTATTTTCTTACCTATTGTCCAAGAAAAAGCCACAAAAAAGATTTAGATTATTCATCCTTGGTCCAAGCCAGTCTGAGCCTTTACAATTTTCTTTTCATTGCTTGCATAGTTGAATTATCGGATGCATCGTCGTGTCGAGTTGCTGGTCTTAGTGTCTAGTTCCTTTAGAGTTTTGAGTTCTGTTCACATTAGTCACGCAGCCGCTGCATCATTATCCCATCCGCTGTCCACCATCCCATCCACCAATTTCCACCATGTGCTACGCACTGTTTATTGTCATAATCATAGTTGAGGTCACTCACATCTTCGCCTGATCGAATCTGCATCTTATCTAGTTTGTCTTGGAAAGAGGGAGAAAAAGAAGATAAAGAAAAAAAAGAGAGAAAAAAGGAAAGAAAAAAAAAAGAAAAAGAGGGAGAAGAAAAAGAAAAAAAAAGCGTGAGAAAAAAAAGAGAGAAGAAAAAAAAATTGGATCTATCTAGAATCAATCTCGTACCTGAATTCGGATTGGAATCTGTTTTGCGCACTATTCAGTAAAACAGGTGTATCTTCCTCATACGAAGTCCGTTTTGGCTCCGTGAGTACTCAAATTGAAGATAGCGACGAGCCGCATCTAAATAGTTGTAGAAGCTCGTTCAATATTTGACACCTCAAAATCGGCTTCTAAATAGGTCTTTTTGCCCTCCGAAGTTCGTGAACACAGCTTGTTCCAATTTTTCAGGCCAGTTTTAGAATTCTTTGACTCCTCATATCAACTCGGAATTGAGTGATTCTTTTTGCATTGGAAATCTTGAGTTAGTAGCTTTCTTTGAAAGAATTTATCAGAAAATTTTCTCAAACTTTTCAAGAGGAAAGTTGGAGAGAGAGTTGTTGTATATCCTGCTTGGCAGTTGTTTTTCATCATTATCTTCACTGCCGTTGTGATCTTCACTTATATCTTGCTATCAAGAGCTACTTAGTATCCTTCATTGATGCTAGTTGTGCTACGCTGTGACCTTATTAGTGTTCTAGGCTCGCGTCTCTAGTCCGGTCTAGCCTAGGACCAGCACAGTACCGTCGTTGAGCGTTTATTCAACATTGCATCTTTGAATTGATTATTGCTAATCTTTTGCTACCCTATATAGCCAACCCAGCTCCACATATTTCTACACCGTGTATACGTACGCTCCCCTGGCAATCGCTTTACTCAATATTCGGAGTTACTTGACACCGCTGGTTGCCGATCACCGCCTGCTGCATGGTAAGAACTTGTAAGACATTGATATTTGCTTTACTGTGAGCATTTTACCACCACATCCTAGTAGTTATAGGAACATTATTTTTGGGTTTTGTTTCTTGTTCTACTAATCATGACAGGATCCAGAGTCAATTCATGGGCTTTGTCGATCGCGGGAGACGTGCCACCACCTTTGCAAATACCACAACCGTCACGAGAGGTGCACAAACATCCAAATGCACATGATCAGGTTAATGTATCTATACCAGCATTTAATGGCCGTTTTAAACCTGCTTTATATATTGAATGGGAGTTCGACATAAAAAATATATTTGCTTCCCATAATTTCGATGAACATAAAAAGGTTAAGGTTGCGGTTGGTTCTTTCACTGGTTATGCTTTGGTTTGGTGGAGTGAATATTGTCGGTTACACCCTGATTATATACCTACTACTTGGGATGATTTGAAACTTGCCATGCGACATACTTTCGTCCCTGCTTATTATACTCGTGACATGATTAAGAAGTTGCAACACTTAAAACAAGGTAGTGAAACTGTAACAAAATATTATGATGATTTACAAACTACCTTGTTGCATTCCTCTTTAGAAGAAAGTGAAGATGATTTTATGGATAGATTTTGGGGAGGATTTAACCGTGATATTCAAGAGATACTAATTCATGAAGAGTGTTATCCTATGGACCATTTGTTTCATCTTGCTTGCAAAGCTGAACAGGAAATAAAACGACGTGTTGGCCACGAGGAGAACAAGCGCACGGTGCACATTCCAAGAGTTGATATGATTGTTCCTTCAACTACTAGGCATACTATGACAACCACATCCGTTGTTGTCAGGACTACATCACCTCCACCATGTGACACATCGCCCCCGAGAGTGGCTACATCATCTGAGTTGATCATAAGAGGTAATGACAAAGGTACTGATCTTCCATCTCTACATGAGAATGATGAATGCCTTGTCAATTTGAATGCACCATCTGATGAGCTACCCACTACTTTGATCACACCACCTATTTTAGAGGACTACGTTGATAATTTGACTTTGCCATGTGATCAAACAACTGAAATACCAACAATTTTGAGTGCACCCATTGAATTAACTATTGATGCAAAAGAACCAATGTTTAATCATTTTGATATGACCTGTAATCTTGGTGATGATTCTGTGTTGAATGACTTATTGCATGTTTGCTTATTTAAGCATGTTGTAGCATGTAAATTTGATGCAAGTAAGGTTTATTCACCAATGTTGGGATGGTTTAATGATGAACATTGCCAATCTTTTGAAATGAATAAAAGCTTCACTTATATGTGCAAACTGAGTTGCAATATTTTCATGCCTTCTACTTCTTGTGCTAATTTTTTGGCTTTAGATTTTATGAACTATGCAAGTTACTCATCTATTAATGTGTCATATATGCAAAAATCAAGGGAAGTAAAAATGGATGACATATACATATACAACATGTACACCTTGTCTCTTTTGTTAGCCACATTTCAGATTAAGCAACGCCGAGGACGGCTTTATTTTCAAGAAGGGGAGGATGATGAGGACATGACTACCTTGGATATGACCAAAAATATTGCATATATGCATATTTGTCAGGTGATTTCTAGTGCAAACTATTCAATAATCTATTTATGTTATCCAGAACAAAAATACTTCACACACTTTTGTGTTTTGTCTAATTGCAGGTGTATGGGACATTTGTACAATCCACATATGAAGATAAGGAAGAAAGAGATGTTTATTTGCTGTCCAAAAAGTTCTTTCACGTCACTTTTGGCCCAAGAGAAGATAGAGTCCAAGTCTCTCACGTTCTGGATTCAGATTCGGACTGCACAGACATACCTGACTCAAAACGCACACAAGTTTTTCATACAGACTCCGAATTGGGTGATTCTTTTTTTGTTGGAAACTAGATTTCGTGCACCTTCCAACCCAATTGGAATCACCTTCAAATTCGTCCGGAGCGTTGAGTTGTGGACGAAACAATCTGATGCTGCAGCAGAATCCGAGTCAAACTACAAGTCCAAAGGTGTTACATCACCTCCACTTGGGCCCATGAGCCTTGTACGACCTAGGGTTAGTTTTAGGCTGCCTTGGGACGTCCTCCCACCTCCTTGGCCGCCACCCCTTGCTACTATATAAGTAGATCCATCTAGTAGCTTTTTCCTGGGGATTTGTTTAGTTAAAAGTTAGCCATTGCAACTTCGTGTACTTCGTTTGTGTCCAACGACCAGACCAAGACCGCTTACGGATCCCCACCTTTATCAATACTTCATATATATTCGCAATATTCAGATTGCTTTTATCATATTCTTGCTCGTTCTTCGATTGCTTGCAGGAATAGACCTTCGTGGTCAGGTTGATCGTGCTCCGGCGTGGTCAATAACCTCAGGAGAATGGTTTAGCGATTGCTAAGGCGCAACGTCGTGCACGTTTGTAGTCGGATCGTCAAAGTCGTCTCCACCAAATCGGTAGTATCATCTCATCGAAAGATCGGGACACCCCGCCTCTATCAAGTGGTATCAGTTTTCAGGTTGCTCGGTGAGAATTTCCAGTTTTCCTAGATTAGATTTATTTTCTTACCTATTGTCCAAGAAAAAGCCACACACAAAAAAAAGTTAGATCTGTTCATCCTTTATCCAAGCCAGTCTGAGCCTTTGCAATTTTCTATTCATTGCTTGCATAGTTGAATTATCGGTTGCATCGTCGTGTAAGTTGCTGGTCTTAGTGTCTAGTTCGTTTAGAGTTTCGAGTTCTGTTCACATTAGTCACGCCACCGCTGTCCACCACCCATCCATCAATTTCCACCACGTGCTACCCACCATTCATTGTCATAATAATAGTTGAGATCGTTCACATCTTCACTTGATCCAATCTGCATCTTATCTAGTTTGTTTTGGAAAGAGGGAGAAAAAAAGAGAGAAAAAAAGGAGAAAAAAAAGTCAGAGAGAAAAAAAGGAGAGAAAGAAAAAAAAAGTGTGAGGAAAAAAAAAAGAAGAAAAAAAAAACAAAAAAATCGGCACAAACTTTTTCAGAGGAAAGTTGGAGACAAAGTTGTTGATATATCCTGCTTGGCTGTTGTTTCACCTCATTATCTTTTACTGCCGTTGTGATCTTCACTTATATCTTGCTGTCCAGAGCTACTTAGTATCCTTCATTGATGCTAGTTGTGCTACGACGTGACCTCATTAGTGTTCTAGGCTCGCGTCTCTAGTCCGGTCTAGCCTAGGACCAGCACAGTACCGTCGTTGAGCGTTTATTCAACATTGCATCTTTGAATTGATTATTGCTAATCTTTTGCTACCATATATAGCCAACCCAGCTCCACATATTTCTACACCGTGTATACGTACGCTCCCCTGGCAATCGCTTTACTCAATATTCGGAGTTACTTGACACCGCTGGTTGCCGATCACCGCCTGCTGCATGGTAAGAACTTGTAAGACATTGATATTTGCTTTACTGTGAGCGTTTTACCACCACATCCTAGTAGTTATATGAACATTATTTTTGGGTTTTGTTTCTTGTTCTACTAATCATGACAGGATCCAGAGTCAATTCATGGGCTTTGTCGATCGCGGGAGACGTGCCACCACCTTTGCAAATACCACAACCGTCACGAGAGGTGCACAAACATCCAAATGCACATGATCAGGTTAATGTATCTATACCACCATTTAATGGCCGTTTTAAACCTTCTTTATATATTGAATGGGAGTTCGACATAAAAAATATATTTGCTTCCCATAATTTCGATGAACATAAAAAGGTTAAGGTTGCGGTTGGTTCTTTCACTGGTTATGCTTTGGTTTGGTGGAGTGAATATTGTCGGTTACACCCTGATTATATACCTACTACTTGGGATGATTTGAAACTTGCCATGCGACATACTTTCGTCCCTGCTTATTATACTCGTGACATGATTAAGAAGTTGCAACACTTAAAACAAGGGAGTGAAACTGTGACAAAATATTATGATGATTTACAAACTACCTTGTTGCATTCCTCTTTAGAAGAAAGTGAAGATGATTTTATGGATAGATTTTGGGGAGGATTAAACCGTGATATTCAAGAGATACTAATTCATGAAGAGTGTTATCCTATGGACCATTTGTTTCATCTTGCTTGCAAAGCTGAACAGGAAATAAAACGACGTGTTGGCCACGAGGAGAACAAGCGCACGGTGCACATTCCAAGAGTTGATATGATTGTTCCTTCAACTACTAGGCATACTATGACAACCACATCCGTTGTTGTCAGGACTACATCACCTCCACCATGTGACACATCGCCCCCGAGAGTGGCTACATCATCTGAGTTGATCATAAGAGGTAATGACAAAGGTACTGATCTTCCATCTCTACATGAGAATGATGAATGCCTTGTCAATTTGAATGCACCATCTGATGAGCTACCCACTACTTTGATCACACCACCTGTTTTAGAGGACTACGTTGATAATTTGACTTTGCCATGTGATCAAACAACTGAAATACCAACAATTTTGAGTGCACCCATTGAACTAACTATTGATGCAAAAGAACCAATGTTTAATCATTTTGATATGACCTCTAATCTTGGTGATGATTCTGTGTTGAATGACTTATTGCATGTTTGCTTATTTAAGCATGTTGTAGCATGTAAATTTGATGCAAGTAAGGTTTATTCACCAATGTTGGGATGGTTTAATGATGAACATTGTCAATCTTTTGAAATGAATAAGAGCTTCACTTATATGTGCAAACTGAGTTGCAATATTTTCATGCCTTCTACTTCTTGTGCTAATTTTTTGGCTTTAGATTTTATGAACTATGCAAGTTACTCATCTATTCATGTGTCATATATGCAAAAATCAAGGGAAGTAAAAATGGATGACATATACATATACAACATGTACACCTTGTCTCTTTTGTTAGCCACATTTCAGATTAAGCAACGCCGAGGACGACTTTATTTTCAAGAAGGGGAGGATGATGAGGACATGACTACCTTGGATATGACCAAAAATATTGCATATATGCATATTTGACAGGTGATTTTTAGTGCAAACTATTCAATAATCTATTTATGTTATCCAGAACAAAAATACTTCACAAACTTTTGTGTTTTGTCTAATTGCAGGTGTATGGGACATTTGTACAATCCACATATGAAGATAAGGAAGAAAGAGATGTTTATTTGCTGTCCAAAAAGTTCTCTCACGTCACTTTTGGCCCAAGAGAAGATAGAGTCCAAGTCTCTCACGTTCTGGATTCAGATTCGGACTGCACAGACATACCTGACTCAAAACGCACACAAGTTTTTCATACGGACTCCGAATTGGGTGATTCTTTTTTTCTTGGAAACTAGATTTCGTGCACTTTCCAACCCAATTGGAATCACCTTCAAATTCGTCCGGAGCGTTGAGTTGTGGACGAAACAATCTGATGCTGCAGCAGAATCCGAGTCAAACTACAAGTCCAAAGGTGTTACATCACCTCCACTTGGGCCCATGAGCCTTGTACGACCTAGGGTTAGTTTTAGGCTGCGTTGGGACGTCCTCCCACCTCCTTGGCCGCCACCCCTTGCTCCTATATAAGTAGATCCATCTAGTAGCTTTTTCCTTGGGTTTTGTTTAGATTAAAAGTTCGCCATAGCTGCAACTTCGCGTACTTCGTTTGTGTTCAACGACCAGACAAAGGCGTCACAGAACCCGACCTTGATCAATAAAGCTTTCATCTTATATTCGCAATATCCAGATTGCAATCTTAGTTTCTTGCTTGTTCTTCGTTTGCTCGCAGGAAACAGACCCTCGTGGTCAGGTTGATCGTGCTCCGGCGTGGTCAATAACCTCTCGGATTTGGTTTAGCGATTGCTAAGGCGCGACGTCCTCGCACGTTCGTAGTCGGATCGTCAAAGTCGACTTCCACCAAAGCGATATCCATCATCTCATCGAAAGACGGGACACCTTTGCCTCTATCAAGTGGTATCAGATTTCCAGGTTGCTCAGTGAGATTTTACAGTTTTTCGTAGTTCAGATCGAGTCTGTTCTTCATACCTACAGTCCACGAAACTGTAAAATCTCACTGAGCAACCTGGAAATCTGATACCACTTGATAGAGGCAAAGGTGTCCCGTCTTTCGATGAGATGATGGATATCGCTTTGGTGGAAGTCGACTTTGACGATCCGACTACGAACGTGCGAGGACGTCGCGCCTTAGCAATCGCTAAACCAACTCCGAGAGGTTATTGACCACGCCGGAGCACGATCAACCTGACCACGAGGGTCTGTTTCCTGCGAGCAAACGAAGAACAAGCAAGAAACTAAGATTGCAATCTGGATATTGCGAATATAAGATGAAAGCTTTATTGATCAAGGTGGGGTTCTGTGACGCCTTTGTCTGGTCGTTGAACACAAACGAAGTACGCGAAGTTGCAGCTATGGCGAACTTTAAATCTAAACAAAACCCAAGTCTAAACGATGCCCTAAGGGCTGTATATATGGAGGAAGAGGGGGGAATTTCGTGGCCCTTGGTGGAGGGGTCCGAAATCAACCCTATCTCTTGTTTCCCCACACATACAGACTCTAAAAATAGCCTATACTTATGTATTTCAAAATTACATGGGCCTGGCCCAATAATAAGGTGACGCAACACCTAAAATAGCCTCGGGATGAAATTTATGAAGTGGCATCTTGTATATTTCGTCCAAGGCTTCATGCACCCATTATGGTGGCTTCAAAGTCCTGAAATCATCACTTGTAACTCCGTTCTTGTTCCCCTTGCGCATGCCATCATCTCCATGCTTGTTCTTGCTCCAATGTTCATCCTTCTCCAAGCTAGGCCCTTCATTTGTAAGCAAAACAAATGTATCCAATTTAGGCAGCATCATATTCTCATGAACATTAGAATCATTACCAAGAAACGAAAGTACCTGGTAATTTAGTTGGCGTGCACGAGCTCTAGTAATTGGTCCAGTATGTATAGCAGCAGGGGCTGTGGTTGTAACAATTGTATTGATGTCCTCATCATCCTCCCCTTCTTGAAATGAAGTCGTCCTCGACGGAAGTTCATTTTCCTCACCCACATAAGGCTTCAAATCTGCAATGTTAAAAGTGGGACTAACCCCAAAATCTGCAGGCAGCTCAAGTTTATATGCATTATCATTTATTTTCTCTAACACCTTAAAGGGACCATCAGCACGTGGCATTAACTTTGATTTGCGCAAATCAGGAAATCTATCCTTACGCAAATGTAACCAAACAAGATCTCCAGGTGCAAACACAACATGTTTTCTACCCTTATCTCCAGCAAGTTTATATTTAGCATTCATGCGCTCAATGTTTTCCTTAGTTAACTCATGCATTTTTAAAATCAATTCAGCACGTTGTTTAGCATCAAAATTAACCTTCTCCGAAGATGGAAGAGGCAAAAAATCAATAGGTGCACGAGGTAGGAAACCATACACAACTTCAAAAGGGCACATCTTAGTAGTAGAATGCAATGAACGATTATAAGCAAATTCAATATGAGGCAAGCATTCCTCCCACATTTTCTTATTATTCTTCAAAACAGCCCTAAGCATAGTAGACAACGTTCTATTGACTACTTCAGTTTGTCCATCAGTTTGGGGGTGACAAGTAGTACTAAAAAGCAGTTTAGTCCCCAACTTAGCCCATAAACATCTCCAAAAGTGGCTAAGAAATTTAGTATCACGATCTGAAACAATAGTATTTGGCACACCATGCAAGCGAATAATTTCACGAAAGAACAAATCAGCAACATTAACAGCATCATCGCTTTTATGACATGGTATAAAGTGTGCCATTTTCGAGAATCTATCCACGACAACAAATATGCTATCCCTCCCTGATGAGGACATCAATACAATTGTTACACCCACAGCCCCTGCTGCTATACATACTGGACCAATTACTAGAGCTCGTGCACGCCAACTAAACTACCAGGTACTTTCGTTTCTTGGTAATGATTCTAATGTTCATGAGAATATGATGCTGCCTAAATTGGATACATTTGTTTTGCTTACAAATGAAGGGCCTAGCTTGGAGAAGGATGAACATTGGAGCAAGAACAAGAACGGAGTTACAAGTGATGATTTCAGGACTTTGAAGCCACCATAATGGGTGCATGAAGCCTTGGACGAAATATACAAGATGCCACTTCATAAATTTCGTTCCGAGGCTATTTTAGGTGCTGCGTCACCTTATTATTGGGCCAGGCCCATGTAATTTCGAAATACATAAGTATAGGCTATTTTTAGAGTCCGTATGTGTGGGGAAACAAGAGATAGGGTTGATTTCGGACCCCTCCACCAAGGGCCACGAAATTCCCCCCCTCTTCCTCCATATATACAGCCCTTAGGGCATCGTTTAGAATTTGGGGTTTTGTTTAGATTAAAAGTTCGCCATAGCTGCAACTTCGCGTACTTCGTTTGTGTTCAACGACCAGACAAAGGCGTCACAGAACCCCACCTTGATCAATAAAGCTTTCATCTTATATTCGCAATATCCAGATTGCAATCTTAGTTTCTTGCTTGTTCTTCGTTTGCTCGCAGGAAACAGACCCTCGTGGTCAGGTTGATCGTGCTCCGGCGTGGTCAATAACCTCTCGGAGTTGGTTTAGCGATTGCTAAGGCGCGACGTCCTCGCACGTTCGTAGTCGGATCGTCAAAGTCGACTTCCACCAAAGCGATATCCATCATCTCATCGAAAGACGGGACACCTTTGCCTCTATCAGGATATATCTATGGACTTTGTTTTAGGTTTACCTCGAACAAAGAAGGGGAGGGATAACATATTTGTTGTCGTGGATAGATTCTCGAAAATGGCACACTTTATACCATGTCATAAAAGCGATGATGCTGTTAATGTTGCTGATTTGTTCTTTCGTGAAATTATTCGCTTGCATGGTGTGCCAAATACTATTGTTTCAGATCGTGATACTAAATTTCTTAGCCACTTTTGGAGATGTTTATGGGCTAAGTTGGGGACTAAACTGCTTTTTAGTACTACTTGTCACCCCCAAACTGATGGACAAACTGAAGTAGTCAATAGAACGTTGTCTACTATGCTTAGGGCTGTTTTGAAGAATAATAAGAAAATGTGGGAGGAATGCTTGCCTCATATTGAATTTGCTTATAATCGTTCATTGCATTCTACTACTAAGATGTGCCCTTTTGAAGTTGTGTATGGTTTCCTACCTCGTGCACCTATTGATTTTTTGCCTCTTCCATCTTCGGAGAAGGTTAATTTTGATGCTAAACAACGTGCTGAATTGATTTTAAAAATGCATGAGTTAACTAAGGAAAACATTGAGCGCATGAATGCTAAATATAAACTTGCTGGAGATAAGGGTAGAAAACATGTTGTGTTTGCACCTGGAGATCTTGTTTGGTTACATTTGCGTAAGGATAGATTTCCTGATTTGCGCAAATCAAAGTTAATGCCACGTGCTGATGGTCCCTTTAAGGTGTTAGAGAAAATAAATGATAATGCATATAAACTTGAGCTGCCTGCAAATTTTGGGGTTAGTCCCACTTTTAACATTGCAGATTTGAAGCCTTATTTGGGTGAGGAAGATGAACTTCCGTCGAGGACGACTTCATTTCAAGAAGGGGAGGATGATGAGGACATCAATACAATTGTTACACCCACAGCCCCTTGATAGAGGCAAAGGTGTCCCGTCTTTCGATGAGATGGTGGATTTCGCTTTGGTGGAAGTCGACTTTGACGATCCGACTACGAACGTGCGAGGACGTCGCGCCTTAGCAATCGCTAAACCAACTCCGAGAGGTTATTGACCACGCCAGAGCACGATCAACCTGACCACGAGGGTCTGTTTCCTGCGAGCAAACGAAGAACAAGCAAGAAACTAAGATTGCAATCTGGATATTGCGAAAATAAGATGAAAGCTTTATTGATCAAGGTGGGGTTCTGTGACGCCTTTGTCTGGTCGTTGAACACAAACGAAGTACGCGAAGTTGCAGCTATGGCGAACTTTTAATCTAAACAAAACCCAAAGTCTAAACGATGCCCTAAGGGCTGTATATATGGAGGAAGAGGGGGGGAATTTCGTGGCCCTTGGTGGAGGGGTCCGAAATCAACCCTATCTCTTGTTTCCCCACACATACGGACTCTAAAAATAGCCTATACTTATGTATTTCGAAATTACATGGGCCTGGCCCAATAATAAGGTGACGCAGCACCTAAAATAGCCTCGGGACGAAATTTATGAAGTGGCATCTTGTATATTTCGTCCAAGGCTTCATGCACCCATTATGGTGGCTTCAAAGTCCTGAAATCATCACTTGTAACTCCATTCTTGTTTCCCTTGTGCATGCCATCATCTCCATGCTTGTTCTTGCTCCAATGTTCATCCTTCTCCAAGCTAGGCCCTTCATTTGTAAGCAAAACAAATGTATCCAATTTAGGCAGCATCATATTCTCATGAACATTAGAATCATTACCAAGAAACGAAAGTACCTGGTAATTTAGTTGGCGTGCATGAGCTCTAGTAATTGGTCCAGTATGTATAGCAGCAGGGGCTGTGGGTGTAACAATTGTATTGATGTCCTCATCATCCTCCCCTTCTTGAAATGAAGTCGTCCTCGACGGAAGTTCATCTTCCTCACCCAAATAAGGCTTCAAATCTGCAATGTTAAAAGTGGGACTAACCCCAAAATCTGCAGGCAGCTCAAGTTTATATGCATTATCATTTATTTTCTCTAACACCTTAAAGGGACCATCAGCACGTGGCATTAACTTTGATTTGCGCAAATCAGGAAATCTATCCTTACGCAAATGTAACCAAACAAAATCTCCAGGTGCAAACACAACATGTTTTCTACCCTTATCTCCAGCAAGTTTATATTTAGCATTCATGCGCTCAATGTTTTCCTTAGTTAACTCATGCATTTTTAAAATCAATTCAGCACGTTGTTTAGCATCAAAATTAACCTTCTCCGAAGATGGAAGAGGCAACAAATCAATAGGTGCATGAGGTAGGAAACCATACACAACTTCAAAAGGGCACATCTTAGTAGTAGAATGCAATGAACGATTATAAGCAAATTCAATATGAGGCAAGCATTGCTCCCACATTTTCTTATTATTCTTCAAAACAACCCTAAGCATAGTAGACAACGTTCTATTGACTACTTCAGTTTGTCCATCAGTTTGGGGGTGACAAGTAGTACTAAAAAGCAGTTTAGTCCCCAACTTAGCCCATAAACATCTCCAAAAGTGGCTAAGAAATTTAGTATCACGATCTGAAACAATAGTATTTGGCACACCATGCAAGCGAATAATTTCACGAAAGAACAAATCAGCAACATTAACAGCATCATCGCTTTTATGACATGGCATAAAGTGTGCCATTTTCGAGAATCTATCCACGACAACAAATATGCTATCCCTCCCCTTCCTTGTTCGAGGTAAACCTAAAACAAAGTCCATAGATATATCCTCCCAAGGAACACTAGGTACAGGCAAAGGCATATATAAACCATGAGGATTGAGTCGTGACTTAGCTTTTTGACATGTAGTGCAGCGAGCAATAAAACGCTCAACATCCCGTCTCATCTTTGGCCAAAAGAAATGTGTAGCAAGTACGTCCTCCGTCTTCTTCACGCCAAAGTGTCCCATTAATCCTCCTCCATGCGCCTCCTGCAACAACAAAAGACGAACGGAGCTAGCTGGAACGCATAGCTTGTTAGCACGAAACACAAATCCATCGTTAACAACAAACTTGTTCCACATTCTTCCTTCTTTACAATGCTGCATTACATCTTTAAAATCAGCATCATGCACATATTGATCTTTGATGGTCTCCAAACCAAATATTTAGAAGTCAAGTTGTGAAAGCATAGTATAGCGACGAGACAATGCATCAGCAATAACATTTTTTTTCCCTTCTTGTGTTTAATGACATAAGGGAAAGTCTCAATGAATTCAACCCATTTAGCATGTCTACGATTCAGTTTAGCTTGACTTTTAATATGTTTCAAAGATTCATGATCAGAATGTATAACAAATTCTTTGGGCCATAAATAATGTTGCCATGTTTCTAAAGTCCGAACAAGAGCATATAATTCTTTATCATAAGTAGAATAATTCAGACTAGGCCCACTCAATTTTTCAGAAAAGTATGCAACAGGTTTGCCATCTTGTAATAACACACCTCCTAATCCAATTCCACTAGCATCACATTCAAGCTCAAAAGTCTTATTAAAATCAGGAAGTTGGAGTAAAGGAGCATGTGTCAACTTATCTTTCAATACCGTGAAGGCTTCTTCCTGTGCGGTACCCCAAAGAAAAGGCACATCTTTCTTTGTAAGCTCATTGAGAGGTGCAGCAATGGTGCTGAAATCTCTCACAAAACGCCTATAGAATCCAGCGAGGCCAAGAAAACTCCTCACTTGTGTGACCGTTTTGGGCTGCGGTTAACTCTCAATAGCTTCAATCTTGGCTTTATCAACTTCAATTCCCTGTGGAGTAACAACATAGCCAAGAAAAGATACTCGGTCGGTGCAAAAGGTGCACTTCCCAAGGTTACCAAACAAACATGCATCACGTAGAGCAATAAAAACAGCACGTAAATGTTCCAAATGTTCTTCCAAAGATCTGCTATAAATCAATATGTCATCAAAGTAAACTACCACAAATCGTCCAATGAAAGCACGTAAAACTTCGTTCATTAATCTCATGAAAGTACTAGGTGCATTAGTTAACCCAAAAGGCATGACTAACCACTCATATAATCCAAACTTAGTTTTAAATGCTGTTTTCCATTCATCTCCCAATTTCATACGAATTTGATGGTAGCCACTACGCAAATCAACTTTGGAGAATATTGTAGAGCCACTCAATTCATCAAGCATATCATCTAGCCTAGGAATAGGATGACGACAACGAATAGTAATATTATTAATGCCTCTACAATCAACACACATACGTGATGTACCATCCTTTTTTGGCACTAGAATAATAGGAACAGCACAAGGACTAAGGGATTCGCGTATATAACCTTTGTCGAGAAGCTCTTGTACTTGACGCATAATCTCCTTCGTCTCCTCTGGATTGGTACGGTATGGTGCACGGTTTGGCAGTGAAGCACCGGGAATTAAGTCAATCTGATGCTCAATCCCTCGAATAGGCGGTAATCCCGGTGGCACGTCTTGTGGAAAAACGTCAGTGAACTCCTGCAAAATGTTAGTGACAGCAGGAGGCAAAGAGGAAGGCACGTCCTCGAATGAAAATAATGCCTCTTTGCACACAAAAGCATAGCAAACAGATTTGCTAAAATCTAGATCATCAATATCAGATTTGGTGGCAAGTAAACATGCACTTTTCAATTTAATTTCAGAAGCAACACTAGATGGTTTATTATTAGGCTTCATTTGTTGCTCAAATTCTTTTGCCACAATCTGATTTTCACTCTTATTCTTCTCCTGTTGTGCTTTATTAGCTCTATTAATATCATCTTTCAAAATGGAATCAGGAGTCATAGGAAGCAAAGTAATATTTTTATCCTTATGAACAAGAGTATAGTGATTGTTTCTACCATGGTGTACAGAATTTTTATCAAATTGCCATGGTCTACCAAGTAATAAGGAACATGCTTGCATAGGTACCACATCACAATCAACATAATCAGCATATGTAGAGATACTAAAATGCACACGAACAGTACGTGTTACCTTAACCTTGCCGCTGTTGTTGAACCATTGGATGTAGTAAGGATGTGGATGTGGTCTTGTGGTGAGAGAAAGCTTCTCGACCATCTCCATGCTAGCCAAGTTGTTGCAGCTCCCTCTGTCTATTATGACGCGCACAGAACGTTCCTTCACAACTCCCTTGGTATGGAACAAATTGTGCCTCTGATTTTGCTCAGCTTGTGTGACCTGCACACTCAAAACACGTTGAGAAACTAAACATTCATACCTGTCAGCGTCTTCAGGAGCCATGTATTGCGTCTCATGATCAGAATCATCTCCACCATGTTCTTCACGTGTAATAAGAGCCAATGTCTCCTCATCATAGTCACTAGCGGACTCATATCCACCATCCGCGGTAGCAATCATCACACGCGGAGATTTGCATTCCCTCGCATAATGACCTCCTCCCTTACAACGACGACAAATAATATCACTTGTGTGCCCTGTTGATGCCATGGAAGAAGAAGAACGCTGTGCAGGCCCCGCAGGTGCGCTCTTGGCAGATAATGGTGGTTGTTCCTGTTTTCTTGTATCACGACTGTAGGAGGCACCTGATTGAGGTGCTGGTGCAGTTGAAGTAGAAGATGCACGCGGCGTCCATGAGGAAGGTCGGCCTGCAGAAAAGTTAGTTCGTGCCAATGCTTGTCGATCCTGCACTTCACGTTCAGCTTTACAAGCAAGATGGAATAAACGAGTGATATTAGTATACTCCTTATAGTCTAGAATGGTCTGAATCTCTCTATTTAATCCACCCAGAAAACGTGCAAGCATAGCTTCATTCTCCTCAACAATACCACATCGAATCATGCCAGTTTGTAATTCCTGATAATATTCTTCTACAGAATTTTTTCCTTGTCATAAACGCTGCAAGTTTTGAAGCAATTCACGTTGATAATATGGTGGAACCCAACGCGTACGCATAGCAGTTTTCAAAGCAGCCCAAGTAGTTGGAATAGGATATAATCTACAATGTTCAGACCACCATACACATGCAAAACTAGTGAAAGCACAAACAGCAGCAGCAACTCGTCTCTCCTCAGGATATTGTAAACATGTAAATCGTTGTTCAGTTTCTAACTCCCAAGTAAGATATATATCAGGAACATATCTACCCTCAAATGGTGGAATATTCAATTTCAGTTTAGGAATATGGACATCATCTCGTACCTGAGGTGGTGGTGCAGGCCTACCATGACGAATATATACCTGAGGTCGACCTGCTGGTGGTGGTGCTGGTGGCTGCTCGTAGATCTGATTTTGATCAACCTCATCCTCATAATCGCCCGCATACTCATCATCCTCCTGGGTACCAGCAGGAGCAGTAGCAGGAGCCAAAGAAACACCAACAGCAGTAACAGCGGCACCAGAATTTTGTCCTGGCACAATAGGAACACGCTGTGCTCGTCCATACTGATTCGGAAAGGGGGCGTAGTTGTTGTTGTTGCAGAGGTGCGACAGGTGCAGCCGGTGGTGGAAGACGCGCAAGCAGTTCATTAAATCTGTTATCGAGCTTTGTTTCGAACGTCTTCTCAAGGCCAGTGATCTTCTCCATGGCCTCTTCAAAATTGTTCAGCACATCTTGTACCTGTTCAGTCATCATTTGCTGAAACTTATCATGAAGCTCCTTGTTCGATAAGTTCTCCCAGTCAATCTCGTCGGCTTGTGATCCTGGCATGGTTAGCAGCAATAGAAACACACAAGAATATGATCCTACAGACTACTAAGAAGTGGTGGTGGTGTATCACAAATCCGTCAAGCAAATCTCAAATTCTTACCAGTTCTTACCCAGCAGCAGGCGGTGATCGGCAACCGTTGTAGTCAAAAACTCTCAAAGCTTGGATAGAGCGATTACCAGGGAGAGTCAAACACACGACGTAGATGTATGTGGAGCTGGGAAGGCTTATAGTATGGTAGCAAAAAGGGTCAGCAATAATCAATTCAGAGATGCAAAGTTGAATAAACGCTCAACGACGGTACTGTGCTGGTCCTAGGCTAGACTGTGCTAGAGACGCGAGCCTAGAACACCAACAAAATCACGGCGCGGCACGTAAACAAGGGAAAAGCACACTCTGAATTTTTTTTTCGCTCTTTTTTTTTGCGCTGCTTTTTTTTTGCGAAAAATCACTATATTTGCGAGTGTCTCAAAACTCTTCCTAGGTCAAACTGACAGGATGGGCACGAATTTTTTTTTTCGACCAATTTTTTTTTTCGACTGCCCGGACCCAAAAACTGGAAACAGGTCAAAAAAAACTTGCTATAATGGCACCTGTCTCAAAACACTCAGAAACACCTAAAAAAAGGATAGCCAGAAAATTTTTCGAAAAATGCGTTTTCAAAAAATTTTGGGCCTAAACGGAGCGTGGCTACCCGACTCCGGCAAGGAAACACGAATCGGAATCTAGATGGATCTCGAAAACAAACCTAATATGCAAGGAACTCGGATTGGTGGTGGATATATGGTGGTGGTATATGGCAGCGGTGGTGGTAGCGGTGGTAGTATATGGATATGGATATGAATCGGTGGTGGTATATGAATCGGTGGTGGTATATGGATACGGATTCGGAGCGGTGGCGGATAAGCGGTGGTGGTAGATGGCAGGGGCGATGATGATGGTGCGGCGGCGGCGTGACAACTTATGACCAGAACTCGAAACTCTAAAAGACTAGACTCTAAGACCAGCAACTAGACACGACGATGCAACCGCAAATTCAACAAAGCAAAACCCTAAAAAGATTATGCAAAGGCTCTGATTGGTTCGGATATGATGAACTAACCCTAATTTTTTTTGTGGCTTTTTCGTGGACTGTAGGTATGAAGAACAGACTCGATCTAAACTACGAAAAACTGTAAAATCTCACTGAGCAACCTGGAAATCTGATACCACTTGATAGAGGCAAAGGTGTCCCGTCTTTCGATGAGATGATGGATATCGCTTTGGTGGAAGTCGACTTTGACGATCCGACTACGAACGTGCGAGGACGTCGCACCTTAGCAATCGCTAAACCAACTCCGAGAGGTTATTGACCACGCCGGAGCACGATCAACCTGACCACGAGGGTCTGTTTCCTGCGAGCAAACGAAGAACAAGCAAGAAACTAAGATTGCAATCTGGATATTGCGAATATAAGATGAAAGCTTTATTGATCAAGGTGGGGTTCTGTGACGCCTTTGTCTGGTCGTTGAACACAAACGAAGTACGCGAAGTTGCAGCTATGGCGAACTTTTAATCTAAACAAAACCCAAAGTCTAAACGATGCCCTAAGGGCTGTATATATGGAGGAAGAGGGGG